>NW_027675444.1:267500-352500 GCF_965601325.2 Salmo salar
ACACACACACCGACAACACACACACACACACACCGACAACACACACACACACACACCGACAACACACACACACACACACACACACACACACACACACACACACACACACACACACACCGACAACACACACACACACACACCGACAACACACACACACACACACACACACACACACACACCGACAACACACACACACACACTGACACACACACACACACACACACACGACAACACACACACACACACACACCGACAACACACACACACACACCGACAACACACACACACACAACAACCACAACACACACACACACACAGACAACACACACACACACACCGACAACACACACACACACACCACAACACACACACACACCGCACAACAACACACACACACCGACAACACACACACACACACACACGACAACACACACACACACACACACACACACCGACAACACACACACACACACCGACAACACACACACACACCACACACACACACCGACAACACACACACACACACACCGACAACACACACACACACACACACACACACACACACACACACACACACACCGACAACACACACACACACACACACACACAACACACACACACACACCGACAACACACACACACACACACCGACAACACACACACACACACACCGACAACACACACACACACACACCGACAACACACACACACACACCGACAACACACACACACACACCGACAACACACACACACACAACACACACACACACACACTGACACACACACACACACACCGACAACACACACACACACACACCGACAACACACACACACACCACACACACACACACACACACACCGACAACACACACACACACACACCGACAACACACACACACACACACACCGACAACACACACACACACACACACACCGACAACACACACACACACACACACACACACACACACACACACACACACACACACACACACACACACACACACACACCGACAACACACACACACACAACAACACACACACACACACACACACACACACACACACACACCGACAACACACACACACACCGACAACACACACACACACACACAACACACACACACACACCGACAACACACACACACACACACCGACAACACACACACACACACAACGACAACACACACACACACACACCGACACACACACACACACACACACACACACACCGACAACACACACACACACGACAACACACACACACACACACACACCGACAACACACACACACACACACACCGACAACACACACACACCGACAACACACACACACACACACACACCGACAACACACACACCGACAACACACACACACCACAACACACACACACACACCGACAACACACACACACACACACCGACAACACACACACACACACCGACAACACACACACACACACCGACAACACACACACACACACCGACAACACACACACACACACACACACACACACACACACGACAACACACACACACCGACAACACACACACACACCGACAACACACACACACACACAACACACACACACACACCGACAACACACACACACACACACCGACAACACACACACACAAACACACCGACAACACACACACACACACACACCGACAACACACACACACACACACACACACGACAACACACACACACACACCGACAACACACACACACACACACCGAAAACACACACACACACACACACACACGACAACACACACACACACACACTGACAACACACACACACACCGACAACACACACACACACACACCGACAACACACACACACCGACAACACACACACACACACACACCGACAACACACACACACACACACCGACAACACACACACACCACACACACTGACAACACACACACACACACACACACCGACACACACACACACACACACACCGACAACACACACACACACACACACACACCGACAACACACACACACACACACACACCGACAACACACACACACACACACCGACAACACACACACACACACACACAACGACAACACACACACACACAACACACACACACACACCGACAACACACAGACACACACACCGACAACACACACACACAAACACACCGACAACACACCACACACACACACACCGACAACACACACACACACACACACACACACACACACCGACAACACACACACACACACACACGACAACACACACACACACCGACAACACACACACACACACACCGACAACACACACACACACACACCGACAACACACACACACACACACCGACAACACACACACACACACACCGACAACACACACACACACACACACACACACACACACCGACAACACACACACACACACCGACAACACACACACACACAACCAGCAACACACACACACACACAGACAACACACACACACACACACCGACAACACACACACACACCGACAACACACACACACACACACCGACAACACACACACACACACACACCGACAACACACACACACCACACACACGACAACACACACACACACACACACACCGACAACACACACACACACACACACCGACAACACACACACACACACACACACACCGACAACACACACACACACACCACACACACACACCGACAACACACACACACACACACCGACAACACACACACACACACACACACACACGACAACACACACACACACACACAACACACACACACACACCGACAACACACACACACACACACCGACAACACACACACACAAACACACCGACAACACACACACACACACACCGACAACACACACACACACACACACACACACACACACACCGACAACACACACACACACACACACCGACACACACACACACACACCGACAACACACACACACACACACCGACAACACACACACACACACACCGACAACACACACACACACACACCGACAACACACACACACACACACCGACAACACACACACACACACACACCGACAACACACACACACACACAACACACACACACACACCGACAACACACACACACACACACACGACAACACACACACACACCGACAACACACACACACACACACACACACCGACAACACACACACACACACGACAACACACACACACACACACACCACAACACACACACACACACGACAACACACACACACACACGACACACACACACACACACACCGACAACACACACACACACCGACAACACACACACACACCGACAACACACACACACACACACACGACAACACACACACACACACACACACACACACCGACAACACACACACACACACACGACAACACACACACACACACACACACACACACCGACAACACACACACACACACACTCGGACAACACACACACCGACAACACACACACACACAACACACACACACACACCGACACACACACACACACACACACACACACACACTGACAACACACACACACACACACCGACAACACACACACACACACACCGACAACACACACACACACACACCGACAACACACACACCGACAACACACACACGCACAACACACACACACACACCGACAACACACACACACACACACGCACACACTGACACACACACACACACACACACCGACAACACACACACACACCGACAACACACACACACACACACGACACACACACACACACCGACAACACACACACACACACACACACACACACACACACACCGACAACACACACACACACACACCGACAACACACACACACACACACACGACGACACACACACACACACCGACAACACACACGCACACACACCACACACCGACAACACACACACACACACACCGACACACACACACACACACACACCGACACACACACACACACACACCGACACCGACACACACACACACACCGACACACACACACACACACACACCGACAACACACACCACACACACACCGACAACACACACACACACCGACAACACACACACACACACACAACACACACACACACACCGACAACACACACGCACACACACACCGACAACACACACACACACACACACCGACAACACACACACACACACACCGACATCACACACACACACACACACACACCGACAACACACACACACACACCGACAACACACACACACACACAAACCGAGCAACACACACACACACACACCGACAACACACACACACACACACCGACACACACACACTCACACCGACAACACACACACACCGACAACACACGACACACAACACACACACTGACACCGACACACACACACACACACACACCGACAACACACACACACACACCGACCGACACACACACACACACACACACACACCGACAACACACACACACACACACACACCGACAACACACACACAACACACACACACACACACCGGCAACACACACACACACACGACAACACACACACACACAACCAGCAACACACACACACACACCGACACACACACACACACACACCGACAACACACACACACACACACACCACAACACACACACACACACACCGACAACACACACACACACACACCGACAACACACACACACACCGACAACACACACACACACACCGACACACACACACACACACCGACAACACACACACACACACACACACACACCGACAACACACACACACACACACCGACAACACACACACACACACACCGACAACACACACACACACACACCGACAACACACACACACACCGACAACACACACACACACAACACACACACACAAACACTGACAACACACACACACACACCGACAACACACACACACACTGACAACACACACACACACACAACACACACACACACACCGACAACACACAGACACACACACCGACAACACACACACACAAACACACCGACAACTCACACACACACACACACCGACAACACACACACACACACACACACACACACACACACCGACAACACACACACACACATCGCCAACACACACACACACACAAAAACCAGCAACACACACACACCGACAACACACACACACACACACCGACAACACACACACACCGACAACACACACATACACACACACACCGACAACACACACACACACACCGACAACACACACACACACACACACAAACACTGACAACACACACACACACACATACACCGACAACACACACATACACCGACAACACACACACACACACACACACACACCGACAACACACACACACACACACACCGACAACACACACACACCGACAACACACACACACACACACACTCGGACAACACACACACCGACAACACACACACACACAACACACACACACACACCGACAACACACACACACACACACACACACACACACACACTGACAACACACACACACACACACCGACAACACACACACACACACACCGACAACACACACACACACACCGACAACACACACACACACACCGACAACACACACACACACACCGACAACACACACACACACAACACACACACACACACTGACAACACACACACACACACCGACAACCCACACACACACCGACAACACACACACACACACAACACACACACACACACCGACAACACACAGACACACACACCGACAACACACACACACAAACACACCGACAACACACACACACACACACACCGACAACACACACACACACACACACACACCGACAACACACACACACACATCGACAACACACACACACACAAAAACCAGCAACACACACACACACACACCGACAACACACACACACACACCGACAACACACACACACCGACAACACACACACACACACCGACAACACACACACACACCGACAACACACACACACACACACACTGACAACACACACACACACACACACACACCGACAACACACACACACACACACCGACAACACACACACACACACACACACACCGACAACACACACACACACACCGACAACACACACACACCGACAACACACACACACACACACACACTCGGACAACACACACACCGACAACACACACACACACAACACACACACACACACCGACAGCACACACACACACACACACACACACACACACACACACACACTGACAACACACACACACACACACTGACAACACACACACACACCGACAACACACACACACACATTGACAACACACACACACACAAAAACCAGCAACACACACACACACACAGACAACACACACACACACACACCGACAACACACACACACACACCGACAACACACACACACACACCGACAACACACACACACACCGACAACACACACACACACACACACTGACAACACACACACACACGCACACACACACACCGACAACACACACACACACACCGACAACACACACACACACGCACACACACACACCGACAACACACACACACACACACACACTCGGACAACACACACACCGACAACAAACACACACACAACACACACACACACACCGACAACACACACACACACACACACACACACACACACACACACTGACAACACACACACACACACACCGACAACACACACACACACACACCGACAACACACACACACACACACCGACAACACACACACACACACCGACAACACACACACACACACCGATAACACACACACACACAACACACACACACACACACTGACAACACACACACACACACCGACAACACACACACACACACCGACAACACACACACACACAACACACACACACACACCGACAACACACAGACACACACACCGACAACACACACACACAAACACAACGACAACACACACACACACACACCGACAACACACACACACACACACACACACACACACCGACAACACACACACACACACCGACAACACACACACACACACCGATAACACACACACACACAACACACACACACACACACTGACAACACACACACACACACCGACAACACACACACACACCGACAACACACACACACACACACACACACACACACACACCGACAACACACAGACACACACACCGACAACACACACACACAAACACAACGACAACACACACACACACACACCGACATCACACACACACACACACACACACACCGACAACACACACACACACATCAACAACACACACACACACAAAAACCAGCAACACACACACACACACTGACAACACACACACACACACACCGACAACACACACACACCGACAACACACACACACTGACAACACACACACACACACACACACCGACAACACACACACACACACCGACAACACACACACACACACACACACACACACACCGACAACACACACACACACACACACACCGACAACACACACACACACACACACACACTCGACAACACACACACCGACAACACACACACACACAACACACACACACACCGACAGCACACACACACACACACACACACACACACACTGACAACACACACACACACACACCGACAACACACACACACACACACCGACAACACACACACACCGACAACACACACACACACCGACAACACACACACACACACACACACACCGACAACACACACACACACCGACAACACACACACACACACACCGACAACACACACACACCGACAACACACACACACACACCGACAACACACACACACACACACTGACAACACACACACACACCGACAACACACACACACACACACCGACAACACACACACACCGACAACACACACACACACACACACCGACAACACACACACACACACACCGACAACACACACACACACACACACACTGACAACACACACACACACACACACACCGACAACACAGACACACACACACCGACAACACACACACACACACACACACCGACAACACACACACACACACACACACCGACAACACACACACACCGACAACACACACACACACACACACACACTCGGACAACACACACACCGACAACACACACACACACAACACACACACACCGACAACACACACACACACCGACAACACACACACACACACTGACAACACACACACACACACACCGACAACACACACACACACACACTGACAACACACACACACACACCGACAACACACACACACACCGACAACACACACACACACACACACACACACACCGACAACACACACACACACCGACAACACACACACACCGACAACACACACACACACACACCGACAACACACACACACACACACACCGACAACACACACACACACACCGACAACACACACACACACACACACACACCGACAACACACACACACACACACCGACAACACACACACACACACACCGACAACACACACACACACACCGGCAACACACACACACACACCGACAACACACACACACACACACCGACAACACACACACACACACACACACACACACACACACACACACACACACACACACCGACAACACACACACACACACACCGACAACACACACACACACCGACAACACACACACACACAACACACACACACACACACCGACAACACACACACACACACACACACACACACCGACAACACACACACACACACACCGACAACACACACACACACACACCGACAACACACACACACACACACCGACAACACACACACACACCGACAACACACACACACACAACACACACACACAAACACTGACAACACACACACACACACCGACAACACACACACACACCGACAACACACACACACACACAACACACACACACACACCGACAACACACAGACACACACACCGACAACACACACACACAAACACACCGACAACTCACACACACACACACACCGACAACACACACACACACACACACACCACACACACACACACACACACACACCGACAACACACACACACACATCGCCAACACACACACACACAAAAACCAGCAACACACACACACCGACAACACACACACACACACACCGACAACACACACACACCGACAACACACACACACACACACACACCGACAACACACACACACACACCGACAACACACACACACACACACAAACACTGACAACACACACACACACACATACACCGACAACACACACACACACCGACAACACACACACACACACACACACACACCGACAACACACACACACACACACACCGACAACACACACACACCGACAACACACACACACACACACACTCGGACAACACACACACCGACAACACACACACACACAACACACACACACACACACCGACAACACACACACACACACACACACACACACACACACTGACAACACACACACACACACACCGACAACACACACACACACACACCGACAACACACACAAATACACCGACAACACACACACACACACCGACAACACACACACACACACCGACAACACACACACACACAACACACACACACACAAACTGACAACACACACACACACACCGACAACCCACACACACACCGACAACACACACACACACACAACACACACACACACACCGACAACACACAGACACACACACCGACAACACACACACACAAACACACCGACAACACACACACACACACACACCGACAACACACACACACACACACACACACCTACAACACACACACACACACCGACAACACACACACACACACACCGAAAACACATAAACACACACACACCGACAACACACACACACACACACTGACAACACACACACACACCGACAACACACACACACACACACCGACAACACACACACACCGACAACACACACACACACACACACCGACAACACACACACACACACACCGACAACACACACACACTCACACACACTGACAACACACACACACACACACACCGACAACACACACACACACACACCGACAACACACACACACACACACACACACCGACAACACACACACACACACACACACCGACAACACACACACACACACACCGACAACACACACACACACACACACACAACGACAACACACACACACACAACACACACACACACACCGACAACACACAGACACACACACCGACAACACACACACACAAACACACCGACAACACACACACACACACCGACAACACACACACACACACACACACACACACACACCGACAACACACACACACACACACACTGACAACACACACACACACCGACAACACACACACACACACACCGACAACACACACACACACACACCGACAACACACACACACACACACCGACAACACACACACACACACACAGACAACACACACACATACACACACACTGACAACACACACACACACACAACACACACACACACACCGACAACACACAGACACACACACCGACAACACACACACACAAACACACCGACAACACACACACACACACCGACAACACACACACACACACACACACACACACCGACAACACACACACACACATCGACAACACACACACACAAAAACCAGCAACACACACACACACACAGACAACACACACACACACACCGACAACACACACACACACCGACAACACACACACACACACACCGACAACACACACACACACACACACCGACAACACACACACACTCACACACACTGACAACACACACACACACACACACACCGACAACACACACACACACACACCGACAACACACATACACACACACACACACCGACAACACACACACACACACACACACACACACACACACACCGACAACACACACACACACACACCGACAACACACACACACACACACACAACGACAACACACACACACACACACAACACACACACACACACCGACAACACACAGACACACACACCGACAACACACACACACAAACACACCGACAACACACACACACACACACCGACAACACACACACACACACACACACACACACACACACCGACAACACACACACACACACACTGACAACACACACACACACCGACAACACACACACACACACACCGACAACACACACACACACACACACCGACAACACACACACACACACACCGACAACACACACACATACACACACACCGACAACACACACACACACACAACACACACACACACACCGACAACACAAACACAAACACACTGACAACACACACACACACACACCGACAACACACACACACACACACACCGACAACACACACACACACATTGACAACACACACACACACAAAAACCAGCAACACACACACACACACAGACAACACACACACACACACCGACAACACACACACACACACCGACAACACACACACACACCGACAACACACACACACACCGACAACACACACACACACACACACTGACAACACACACACACACGCACACACACACACCGACAACACACACACACACACCGACAACACACACACACACGCACACACACACACCGACAACACACACACACACACACTCGACAACACACACACCGACAACAAACACACACACAACACACACACACACACCGACAACACACACACACACACACACACACACACACACACACACACACTGACAACACACACACACACACACCGACAACACACACACACACACACCGACAACACACACACACACACACCGACAACACACACACACACACCGACAACACACACACACACACCGATAACACACACACACACAACACACACACATACACACTGACAACACACACACACACCGACAACACACACACACACACCGACAACACACACACACACACACAACACACACACACACACCGACAACACACAGACACACACACCGACAACACACACACACAAACACAACGACACACACACACACACACACACACCGACAACACACACACACACACACACACACACACACCGACAACACACACACACACACCGACAACACACACACACACACCGATAACACACACACACACAACACACACACACACACACTGACAACACACACACACACACCGACAACACACACACACACCGACAACACACACACACACACACAACACACACACACACACCGACAACACACAGACACACACACCGACAACACACACACACAAACACAACGACAACACACACACACACACACCGACATCACACACACACACACACACACACACACCGACAACACACACACACACCGACAACACACACACACACACACACACCGACAACACACACACACACACACACCGACAACACACACACACCGACAACACACACACACACACACACTCGGACAACACACACACCGACAACACACACACACACAACACACACACACACACCGACAACACACACACACACACACCGACAACACACACACACACACCGACAACACACACACACACACCGACAACACACACACACACACCGACAACACACACACACACAACACACACACACACACACTGACAACACACACACACCGACAACCCACACACACACCGACAACACACACACACACACAACACACACACACACACCGACAACACACAGACACACACACCGACAACACACACACACAAACACACCGACAACACACACACACACACACACCGACAACACACACACACACACACACACACCTACAACACACACACACACACCGACAACACACACACACACACACCGAAAACACATAAACACACACACACAGACAACACACACACACACACACTGACAACACACACACACACCGACAACACACACACACACACACCGACAACACACACACACCGACAACACACACACACACACACACCGACAACACACACACACACACACCGACAACACACACACACTCACACACACTGACAACACACACACACACACACACACCGACAACACACACACACACACACACCGACAACACACACACACACACACACACACCGACAACACACACACACACACACACACCGACAACACACACACACACACACCGACAACACACACACACACACACACAACGACAACACACACACACACAACACACACACACACACCGACAACACACAGACACACACACCGACAACACACACACACAAACACACCGACAACACACACACACACACACACACCGACAACACACACACACACACACACACACACACACACCGACAACACACACACACACACACACTGACAACACACACACACACCGACAACACACACACACACACACCGACAACACACACACACACACACCGACAACACACACACACACACACCGACAACACACACACACACACGCCGACAACACACACACATACACACACACACACACACACCGACAACACACACACACACATCGACAACACACACACACAAAAACCAGCAACACACACACACACACAGACAACACACACACACACACACCGACAACACACACACACACCGACAACACACACACACACACACCGACAACACACACACACACACACACCGACAACACACACACACTCACACACACTGACAACACACACACACACACACACACCGACAACACACACACACACACACACCGACAACACACATACACACACACACACACCGACAACACACACACACACACACACACACACACCGACAACACACACACACACACACCGACAACACACACACACACACACACACACAACGACAACACACACACACACACACAACACACACACACACACCGACAACACACAGACACACACACCGACAACACACACACACAAACACACCAACAACACACACACACACACACCGACAACACACACACACACACACACACACACACACACACCGACAACACACACACACACACACACTGACAACACACACACACACCGACAACACACACACACACACACCGACAACACACACACACACACACCGACAACACACACACACACACACCGACAACACACACACACACACACCGACAACACACACACATACACACACACCGACAACACACACACACACACACACACACACACACACACCGACAACACAAACACAAACACACTGACAACACACACACACACACACCGACAACACACACACACACACACACACACCGACAACACACACACACACATTGACAACACACACACACACAAAAACCAGCAACACACACACACACACAGACAACACACACACACACACACGACAACACACACACACACACCGACAACACACACACACACCGACAACACACACACACACCGACAACACACACACACACACACACTGACAACACACACACACACGCACACACACACACCGACAACACACACACACACACCGACAACACACACACACACGCACACACACACACCGACAACACACACACACACACACTCGGACAACACACACACCGACAACAAACACACACACAACACACACACACACACCGACAACACACACACACACACACACACACACACACACACACACACACACACTGACAACACACACACACACACACCGACAACACACACACACACACACCGACAACACACACACACACACACCGACAACACACACACACACACCGACAACACACACACACACACCGATAACACACACACACACAACACACACACATACACACTGACAACACACACACACACACCGACAACACACACACACCGACAACACACACACACACACACAACACACACACACACACCGACAACACACAGACACACACACCGACAACACACACACACAAACACAACGACAACACACACACACACACACACCGACAACACACACACACACACACACACACACACACCGACAACACACACACACACACCGACAACACACACACACACACACCGATAACACACACACACACAACACACACACACACACACTGACAACACACACACACACACCGACAACACACACACACACCGACAACACACACACACACACACAACACACACACACACACCGACAACACACAGACACACACACCGACAACACACACACACAAACACAACGACAACACACACACACACACACCGACATCACACACACACACACACACACACACCGACAACACACACACACACATCGACAACACACACACACACAAAAACCAGCAACACACACACACACACTGACAACACACACACACACACACCGACAACACACACACACCGACAACACACACACACCGACAACACACACACACACACACACACTGACAACACACACACACACACACACACCGACAACACACACACACACACCGACAACACACACACACACACACACACACACCGACAACACACACACACACACACACCGACAACACACACACACACACACACACACACTCGGACAACACACACACCGACAACACACACACACACAACACACACACACACCGACAGCACACACACACACACACACACACACACACTGACAACACACACACACACACACACCGACAACACACACACACACACACCGACAACACACACACACCGACAACACACACACACACCGACAACACACACACACACACACCGACAACACACACACACACACCGACAACACACACACACACACCGATAACACACACACACACAACACACACACATACACACTGACAACACACACACACACACCGACAACACACACACACACACCGACAACACACACACAAACACACCGACAACACACACACACACACACCGACAACACACACACACACACACCGACAACACACACACACACCGACAACACACACACATACACACACACTGACAACACACACACACACACAACACACACACACACACCGACAACACACAGACACACACACCGACAACACACACACACAAACACACCGACAACACACACACACACACCGACAACACACACACACACACACACACACACACCGACAACACACACACACACATCGACAACACACACACACAAAAACCAGCAACACACACACACACACAGACAACACACACACACACACCGACAACACACACACACACCGACAACACACACACACACACACCGACAACACACACACACACACACACCGACAACACACACACACTCACACACACTGACAACACACACACACACACACACACACCGACAACACACACACACACACCGACAACACACACACACACACACACCGACAACACACACACACCGACAACACACACACACACACACACTCGGACAACACACACACCGACAACACACACACACACAACACACACACACACACCGACAACACACACACACACACACACACACACACACACACTGACAACACACACACACACACACCGACAACACACACACACACACACCGACAACACACACACACACACCGACAACACACACACACACACCGACAACACACACACACACACCACAACACACACACACCGACAACACACACACACACAACACACACACACACACTGACAACACACACACACACACCGACAACCCACACACACACCGACAACACACACACACACACAACACACACACACACACCGACAACACACAGACACACACACCGACAACACACACACACAAACACACCGACAACACACACACACACACACACCGACAACACACACACACACACACACACACCGACAACACACACACACACATCGACAACACACACACACACAAAACCAGCAACACACACACACACACACCGACAACACACACACACACACCGACAACACACACACACCGACAACACACACACACACACCGACAACACACACACACACCGACAACACACACACACACACACACTGACAACACACACACACACACACACACACCGACAACACACACACACACACACCGACAACACACACACACACACACACACACCGACAACACACACACACACACCGACAACACACACACACCGACAACACACACACACACACACACACACTCGGACAACACACACACCGACAACACACACACACACAACACACACACACACACCGACAGCACACACACACACACACACACACACACACACACACACACACTGACAACACACACACACACACACTGACAACACACACACACACCGACAACACACACACACACATTGACAACACACACACACACAAAAACCAGCAACACACACACACACACAGACAACACACACACACACACACCGACAACACACACACACACACCGACAACACACACACACACACCGACAACACACACACACACCGACAACACACACACACACACACACTGACAACACACACACACACGCACACACACACACCGACAACACACACACACACACCGACAACACACACACACACGCACACACACACACGACAACACACACACACACACACACACTCGGACAACACACACACCGACAACAAACACACACACAACACACACACACACACCGACAACACACACACACACACACACACACACACACACACACACTGACAACACACACACACACACACCGACAACACACACACACACACACCGACAACACACACACACACACACCGACAACACACACACACACACCGACAACACACACACACACACCGATAACACACACACACACAACACACACACACACACACTGACAACACACACACACACACCGACAACACACACACACACACCGACAACACACACACACACAACACACACACACACACCGACAACACACAGACACACACACCGACAACACACACACACAAACACAACGACAACACACACACACACACACCGACAACACACACACACACACACACACACACACACCGACAACACACACACACACACCGACAACACACACACACACACCGATAACACACACACACACAACACACACACACACACACTGACAACACACACACACACACCGACAACACACACACACACCGACAACACACACACACACACACAACACACACACACACACCGACAACACACAGACACACACACCGACAACACACACACACAAACACAACGACAACACACACACACACACACCGACATCACACACACACACACACACACACACCGACAACACACACACACACATCAACAACACACACACACACAAAAACCAGCAACACACACACACACACTGACAACACACACACACACACACCGACAACACACACACACCGACAACACACACACACTGACAACACACACACACACACACACACCGACAACACACACACACACACCGACAACACACACACACACACACACACACACACACCGACAACACACACACACACACACACACCGACAACACACACACACACACACACACACTCGGACAACACACACACCGACAACACACACACACACAACACACACACACACCGACAGCACACACACACACACACACACACACACACACTGACAACACACACACACACACACCGACAACACACACACACACACACCGACAACACACACACACCGACAACACACACACACACCGACAACACACACACACACACACACACACCGACAACACACACACACACCGACAACACACACACACACACACCGACAACACACACACACCGACAACACACACACACACACCGACAACACACACACACACACACAGACAACACACACACACACCGACAACACACACACACACACACCGACAACACACACACACCGACACACACACACACACACACACCGACAACACACACACACACACACCGACAACACACACACACACACACACACTGACAACACACACACACACACACACACCGACAACACAGACACACACACACACCGACAACACACACACACACACACACACACACCGACAACACACACACACACACACACACCGACAACACACACACACCGACAACACACACACACACACACACACTCGACAACACACACACCGACACCACACACACACACAACACACACACACCGACAACACACACACACACCGACAACACACACACACACACTGACAACACACACACACACACACCGACAACACACACACACACACACTGACAACACACACACACACACACCGACAACACACACACACACCGACAACACACACACACACCCGACACACACACACCACACAACACACGACAACACACACACACACCGACAACACACACACACCGACAACACACACACACACACACCGACAACACACACACACACACACTCGACAACACACACACACACACCGACAACACACACACACACACACACACACCGACAACACACACACACACACACCGACAACACACACACACACACACCGACAACACACACACCACACACCGGACAACACACACACACACACCGACAACACACACACACACACACCGACAACACACACACACACACACACACACACACACACACACACACACACACACACCGACAACACACACACGACACACACCGACAACACACACACACACCGACAACACACACACACACACACCGACAACACACACACACACACACCGACAACACACACACACACACCGACAACACACACACACCGACACCGATCACACACACACATCGACAACACACACACACAAAAACCAGCAACACACACACACACACAGACAACACACACACACACACCGACAACACACACACACACCGACAACACACACACACACACACCGACAACACACACACACACACACACCGACAACACACACACACTCACACACACTGACAACACACACACACACACACACACACCGACAACACACACACACACACACACCGACAACACACACACACCAAAACCAGCAACACACACACACACACATGACAACACACACACACACACACCGACAACACACACACACACACACACACACACCGACAACACACACACACACACACCGACAACACACACACACACACACACACACAACGACAACACACACACACACACACAACACACACACACACACACCGACAACACACACACACACACACCGACAACACACACACACACACACACCGACAACACACACACACACACACCGACACACACACACACACACACACACCGATCACACACACACGACACACACACACACACACACACACTGACAACACACACACACACACCGACAACACACACACACACACACCGACAACAACACACACACCGACAACACACACACACACCGACACACACACACACACACACACCGACAACACACACACACACACACACACACACACACACACACAACACACACACACACACACACACACCGACACACACACACACACACACACCGACAACACACACACACACACACCGACAACACACACACATACACACACACTGAACAACACACACACACACACACCGACAAACACACACACACACGACACACCACACACACACACACACACCGACAACACACACACACACACACACCGACAACACACACACACTCACACACACTGACACCGACACACACACACACACACACCGACAACACACACACACACAAAAACCAGCAACACACGCACACACACAGACAACACACACACACACACCGACACACACACACACACACCGACACACACACACACACCGACAACACACACACACACACACCGACAACACACACACACACACACACAACGACAACACACACACACACGACACACACACACACACCGACAACACACAGACACACACACCGACAACACACACACACAGAAACACCACACGACACACACCGACAACACACACACACACACACGACGGACACACACACACACACGACACACACACACACACCGACAACACACACACACACACACGACAGACACACACACACACACACACGACACACACACACACACACACACACCGACAACACACACACACACACACCGACACACACACACACACACACCACCGACAACACACACACACACACACCGACAACACACACACACACACCGACAACACACACACACACACCGACAACACACACACACACATCGACAACACACACACACAAACACCAGCACACACACACACACACACCGACAACACACACACACACACCGACAACACACACACACACCGACACACACACACACACACACACCGACAACACACACGCACACACACACCGACAACACACACACACACACACACACTGACAACACACACACACACACACACACCGACAACACACACACACACACACACCGACAACACCGACATACACACACACACACACCGACAACACACACACACACACACGACACACACACCGACAACACACACACACACACACCGACACACACTGACACACACACACACACACACCGACAACACACACACACACACGACAACACACACACACACACCGACAACACACAGACACACACACCGACAACACACACACACACACACACCGACAACACACACACACACACGACAACACACACACACACACACACACACACACACACACACACACCACACACACACACACACACACACCGACAACACACACACACACACGACAACACACACCACACACACACACACACCACAACACACACACACACACACTCGACAACACACACACACACACACCGACAACACACACACACACACACACACACACACACGACAACACACACACACACACACACACGACAACACACACACACACACACTGACAACACACACACACACACACCGACAACACACACACACACACACACACACCGACAACACACACACACACACGACAACACACACACACACACACCGCAACACACACACACACACCGACAACACACACACACACACCGACAACACACACACACACCACAACACACACACACACACTGACAACACACACACACACACACCGACAACACACACACACACACACGACAACACACACACACACACCGACAACACACACACACACACACACACACACACACACCGACAACACACACACACACACGACACACACACACACACACACACCGACAACACACACACACACACACACGACAACACACACACACCACACACACACACACACACACACACACACACACACCGACAACACACACACACACACACACACACACACACACGACACACACACACACACACCGACAACACACACACACACACACCGACAACACACACACACACACACGACAACACACACACACACACACACACCGACAACACAACACACACACACCGACAACCACACACACACACACACACACCACAACACACACACACACACACACACACACACACCGACAACACACACACACACACACACACACACACACACACACACAACGACAACACACACACACCGACAACACACAACACACACACCGACAACACACACACACACACACCGACAACACACACACACACACACGACAACACACACACACACACACCGACACACACACGACACACACACACGACAACCACACACACACACACACACAACACACGACAAACACACACACACACACACACACACACACACGACACACACACACACACCGACAACACACACACACACACACGACAACACACACACCACAACCACACACACACACACACCGACAACACACACACCACACACACACCACACACACACACACACACACACCTGACAACACACACACACACACACCGACAACCACACACACACACACACACCGACAACACACACACACACACACACCGACAACACACACACACACACACACACACCGACACACACACACACACACACACCGACAACACACACACACACACACCGACAACACACACACACACACACACAACGACAACACACACACACACCACACACACACACACACGACAACACACAGACACACACACCGACAACACACACACACACACACCGACAACACACACACACCACACACACACCGACAACACACACACACACACACACACACACCGACAACACACACACACACACACACTGACAACACACACACACACCGACAACACACACACACACACCGACAACACACACACACACACACCGACAACACACACACACACACACCGACAACACACACACACACACACCGACAACACACACACATACACACCACCACACACACACCGACACACAACACACACACACACACCGACAACACACACACAAACACACCGACAACACACACACACACACACCGACAACACACACACACACACACACCGACAACACACACACACACACTGACAACACACACACACACACACAACCGACAACACACACACACACACACACCGACAACACACACACACCACACACACGACAACACACACACACACACACACACACACACACACACACACACACACACACACCACAACACACAACACACACACACACACACGACAACACACACACACACACACAACACACACACACACACACACACACACACACACACCGACAACACACACACACACACACACACACCGACAACACACACACACCGACAACACACACACACACACACACCGACACACACACACGACACACACACCGACAACACACACACACACACACACCGACAACACACACACACACACACCACACACACACACACACGACAACACACACACACACACACCGACAACACACACACACACACACACGACAACACACACACACACCGACAACACACACACACACACACCGACAACACACACACACACACACCGACAACACACACACACACACACCGACAACACACACACACACACACCGACAACACACACACACACACACACACCGACAACACACACACACACACAACACACACACACACACCGACAACACACAACACACACACACTGACAACACACACACACACCGACAACACACACACACACACACACACACCGACAACACACACACACACACTGACACACACACACACACACACACACCGAGCAACACACACACACACACACAACACACACACACACACGACAACACACACACACACACACCGACAACACACACACACACCGACAACACACACACACACACACCGACAACACACACACACACACACACTGACAACACACACACACACACGCACACACACACACCGACAACACACACACACACACTGACAACACACACACACACGCACACACACACACCGACAACACACACACACACACACACCGACAACACACACACCGCACACACACACACACACACACAACACACACACACACACCGACAACACACACACACACACACCACACACACACACACACACACAACACACACACACACACACGACAACACACACACACACACACCGACAACACACACACACACACACCGACACACACACACACACACACCGACAACACACACACACACACACGACACACCACACACACACACACACACACACACACACACACCGACAACACACACACACACACACCGACAACACACACACACACCGACAACACACACACACACACGACAACACACACACACACACCGACAACACACACACACACACACCGACAACACACACACACACACACAACGACAACACACACACACACACACACCGACAACACACACACACACACACCACACACACACACCACAACACACACACACACACCGACAACACACACACACACACCGACAACACACACACACACCGACAACACACACACACACACACTGACAACACACACACACACACACCGACAACACACACACACACCGACAACACACACACACACACACAACACACACACACACACCGACAACACACACACACACACACCGACAACACACACACACAAACACACACCGACAACACACACACACACACACCGACACACACACACACACACACACACACACCGACAACACACACACACACATCGACAACACACACACACACAAAAACCAGCAACACACACACACACACTGACAACACACACACACACACACCGACAACACACACACACACACACACCGACAACACACACACACACACACACACGACAACACACACACACACACACACACCGACAACACACACACACACACCGACAACACACACACACACACACACACACCGAACACACACACACACACACACACACACACACACCGACAACACACACACACACACACACACACACGACAACACACACACCGACAACACACACACACACAACACACACACACACCGACAACACACACACACACACACACACACACACACCGACAACACACACACACACACACACACACACACACACACACACACACGACACACACACACACCGACAACACACAACACACACCGACAACACACACACACACACACACACACCGACAACACACACACACACCGACAACACACACACACACACACGACAACACACACACACACACACGACAACACACACACACACCGACAACACACACACACACACACGACAACCACACACACACACCGACAACACACACACACACACACCGACAACACACACACACCGACAACACACACACACACACCGACAACACACACACACACACACCGACAACACACACACACACACACTCGACAACACACACACACACACACACCGACAACAACACACACACACACACCGACAACACACACACACACACACACCGACAACACACACACACACACACGACACCACACACACACACACCGACAACACACACACACACACACACACACACGACACACACACACACCGACAACACACACACACACAACACACACACACACACCGACAACACACACACACACCGACAACACACACACACACACTGACAACACACACACACACACACCGACAACACACACACACACACACGACAACACACACACACACACCGACAACACACCACACACACCGACAACACACACACACACACACACCGACAACACACACACACACACACCGACAACACACACACACACACACACAACGACAACACACACACACACAACACACACACACACACCGACAACACACAGACACACACACCGACAACACACACACACAAACACACCGACAACACACACACACACACACACACACCGACAACACACACACACACACACACACACACCGACAACACACACACACACACACACTGACAACACACACACACACCGACAACACACACACACACACACCGACAACACACACACACACACACCGACAACACACACACACACACACCGACAACACACACACACACACACCGACAACACACACACACACACACACACACACACCGACAACACACACACACACATCGACAACACACACACACACAAAACCAGCAACACACACACACACACAGACAACACACACACACACACCCGACAACACACACACACACCGACAACACACACACACACACACACCGACAACACACACACACACACACACCGACAACACACACACACTCACACACACTGACAACACACACACACACACACACACCGACAACACACACACACACACACACACCAACAACACACAACACACACACACACACCGACAACACACACACACACACACACACACACACCGACAACACACACACACACACACCGACACACACACACACACACACACACACAACGACAACACACACACACACACACACACACACACACACACCGACAACACACAGACACACACACCGACAACACACACACACAAACACACCGACAACACACACACACACACACCGACAACACACACACACACACACACACACACACACACACACACCGACAACACACACACACACACACACTGACAACACACACACACACCGACAACACACACACACACACACCGACAACACACACACACACACACCGACAACACACACACACACACACCGACAACACACACACACACACACCGACAACACACACACACACACCACCGACAACACACACACACACACAACACACACACACACACCGACAACACAAACACAAACACACTGACAACACACACACACACCGACAACACACACACACACACACACACACCGACAACACACACACACACATTGACAACACACACACACACAAAAACCAGCAACACACACACACACACAGACAACACACACACACACACCGACAACACACACACACACACCGACAACACACACACACACACGACAACACACACACACACACGACAACACACACACACACACACACTGACAACACACACACACACACGCACACACACACACCGACAACACACACACACACACCGACAACACACACACACACACCGACAACACACCACACACACACACACACACACACACCGACAACACACACACACACACACACACACACACACACACACACACACACACACACACACACACACACACACACACACCGACAACACACACACACACACACCGACAACACACACACACACACACCGACAACACACACACACACACCGACAACACACACACACACACCGACAACACACACACACACACACACACACACACACACACTGACAACACACACACACACACCGACAACACACACACACACACCGACAACACACACACACACACACAACACACACACACACACCGACAACACACACACACACACACCGACAACACACACACACACACACAACGACAACACACACACACACACACACCGACAACACACACACCACACACACACACACACCGACAACACACACACACACACCGACACACACACACACACACCGACAACACACACACACACAACACACACACACACACACTGACAACACACACACACACACCGACAACACACACACACACCGACAACACACACACACACACAACACACACACACACACCGACAACACACAGACACACACACCGACAACACACACACACAAACACACCGACAACACACACACACACACACGACAACACACACACACACACACACACACACCGACAACACACACACACACATCGACAACACACACACACACACAAAACCAGCAACACACACACACACACTGACAACACACACACACACACACCGACAACACACACACACACACCGACAACACACACACACCGACAACACACACACACACACACACACTGACAACACACACACACACACACACACCGACAACACACACACACACACCGACACACACACACACACACACACACACACCGACAACACACACACACACACACACCGACAACACACACACACACACACACACACTCGGACAACACACACACCGACAACACACACACACACACACACACACACACACCGACACACACACACACACACACACACACACACACACTGACAACACACACACACACACACCGACAACACACACACACACACACCGACAACACACACACACCGACAACACACACACACACCGACAACACACACACACACACACACACACCGACAACACACACACACACCGACAACACACACACACACACACCGACAACACACACACACCGACAACACACACACACACACCGACAACACACACACACACACACTGACAACACACACACACACCGACAACACACACACACACACACCGACAACACACACACACCGACAACACACACACACACACCGACAACACACACACACACACACCGACAACACACACACACACACACTGACACACACACACACACACACACACCGACAACACACACACACACACACCGACAACACACACACACACACACACCGACAACACACACACACACACACACACCGACAACACACACACACCGACAACACACACACACACACACACACACTCGACAACACACACACCGACAACACACACACACACAACACACACACACACACCGACAACACACACACACACCGACAACACACACACACACACTGACAACACACACACACACACACCGACAACACACACACACACACACTGACAACACACACACACACACCGACAACACACACACACACCGACAACACACACACACACACACACACACACACACCGACAACACACACACACACCGACAACACACACACACCGACAACACACACACACACACACCGACAACACACACACACACACACACCGACAACACACACACACACACCGACAACACACACACACACACACACACACCGACAACACACACACACACACACCGACAACACACACACACACACACCGACAACACACACACACACACCGGCAACACACACACACACACCGACAACACACACACACACACACCGACAACACACACACACACACACACACACACACACACACACCGACAACACACACACACACACCGACAACACACACACACACCGACAACACACACACACACAACACACACACACACACACCAACAACACACTAACACACACACACACACCGACAACACACACACACACACACCGACAACACACACACACACACACCGACAACACACACACACACACACCGACAACACACACACACACCGACAACACACACACACACAACACACACACACAAACACTGACAACACACACACACACACCGACAACACACACACACACCGACAACACACACACACACACAACACACACACACACACCGACAACACACAGACACACACACCGACAACACACACACACAAACACACCGACAACTCACACACACACACACACCGACAACACACACACACACACACACACACACACAAACACCGACAACACACACACACACATCGCCAACACACACACACACACAAAAACCAGCAACACACACACACCGACAACACACACACACACACACCGACAAAACACACACCGACAACACACACACACACACACACACCGACAACACACACACACACACCGACAACACACACACACACACACAAACACTGACAACACACACACACACACATACACCGACAACACACACACACACCGACAACACACACACACACACACACACACACCGACAACACACACACACACACACACCGACAACACACACACACACACACACTCGGACAACACACACACCGACAACACACACACACACAACACACACACACACACCGACAACACACACACACACACACACACACACACACACACTGACAACACACACACACACACACCGACAACACACACACACACACACCGACAACACACACACACACACCGACAACACACACACACACACCGACAACACACACACACACACCGACAACACACACACACACAACACACACACACACACACTGACAACACACACACACACACCGACAACCCACACACACACCGACAACACACACACACACACAACACACACACACACACCGACAACACACAGACACACACACCGACAACACACACACACAAACACACCGACAACACACACACACACACACACCGACAACACACACACACACACACACACACACCGACAACACACACACACACATCGACAACACACACACACACAAAAACCAGCAACACACACACACACACCCACAACACACACACACACACCGACAACACACACACACCGACAACACACACACACACACCGACAACACACACACACACCGACAACACACACACACACACACACACTGACAACACACACACACACACACACACACCGACAACACACACACACACACACCGACAACACACACACACACACACACACACACACCGACAACACACAGACACACACCGACAACACACACACACCGACAACACACACACACACACACACACACTCGGACAACACACACACCGACAACACACACACACACAACACACACACACACACCGACAGCACACACACACACACACACACACACACACACACACACTGACAACACACACACACACACACTGACAACACACACACACACCGACAACACACACACACACACCGACAACACACACACACACCGACAACACACACACACACACACACACACACACACCGACAACACACACACACACCGACAACACACACACACACACACCTACAACACACACACACACACCGACAACACACACACACACACACCGAAAACACATAAACACACACACACCGACAACACACACACACACACACTGACAACACACACACACACACCGACAACACACACACACACACACCGACAACACACACACACTCACACACACTGACAACACACACACACACACACACACCGACAACACACACACACACACACACCGACAACACACACACACACACACACACACCGACAACACACACACACACACAGACACCGACAACACACACACACACACACCGACAACACACACACACACACACACACACAACGACAACACACACACACACACACAACACACACACACACACCGACAACACACAGACACACACCGACAACACACACACACAAACACACCGACAACACACACACACACACCGACAACACACACACACACACACACACACCGACAACACACACACACACACACACTGACAACACACACAAACACCGACAACACACACACACACACACCGACAACACACACACACACACACCGACAACACACACACACACACACCGACAACACACACACACACACACCGACAACACACACACATACACACACACTGACAACACACACACACACACAACACACACACACACAACGACAACACACAGACACACACACCGACAACACACACACACAAACACACCGACAACACACACACACACACCGACAACACACACACACACACACACACACACCGACAACACACACACACACATCGACAACACACACACACACAAAAACCAGCAACACACACACACACACAGACAACACACACACACACACCGACAACACACACACACACCGACAACACACACACACACACCGACAACACACACACACACACACCGACAACACACACACACTCACACACACTGACAACACACACACACACACACACACACCGACAACACACACACACACACACACCGACAACACACACACACACACACACACACCGACAACACACACACACACACACACACACACACCGACAACACACACACACACACACCGACAACACACACACACACACACACACACAACGACAACACACACACACACACACAACACACACACACACACCGACAACACACAGACACACACACCGACAACACACACACACAAACACACCGACAACACACACACACACACACACCGACAACACACACACACACACACACACACACACACACACCGACAACACACACACACACACACACTGACAACACACACACACACCGACAACACACACACACACACACCGACAACACACACACACACACACCGACAACACACACACACCGACAACACACACACACACACACCGACAACACACACACATACACACACACCGACAACACACACACACACACACAACACACACACACACACCGACAACACAAACACAAACACACTGACAACACACACACACACACACACCGACAACACACACACACACACACACACACCGACAACACACACACACACATTGACAACACACACACACACAAAAACCAGCAACACACACACACACACAGACAACACACACACACACACCGACAACACACACACACACACCGACAACACACACACACACACCGACAACACACACACACACACACCGACAACACACACACACACACACACTGACAACACACACACACACGCACACACACACACCGACAACACACACACACACACCGACAACACACACACACACGCACACACACACACCGACAACACACACACACACACACACGGACAACACACACACCGACAACACACACACACACAACACACACACACACACCGACAACACACACACACACACACACACACACACACACACACACTGACAACACACACACACACACACCGACAACACACACACACACACCGACAACACACACACACACACCGATAACACACACACACACAACACACACACACACACACTGACAACACACACACACACACCGACAACACACACACACACACACACCGACAACACACACACACACACACACTGACAACACACACAAACACCGACAACACACACACACACACACCGACAACACACACACACACACACCGACAACACACTCACACACACACCGACAACACACACACACACACACCGACAACACACACACATACACACACACTGACAACACACACACACACACAACACACACACACACACCGACAACACACAGACACACACACCGACAACACACACACACAAACACACCGACAACACACACACACACACCGACAACACACACACACACACACACACACCGACAACACACACACACACATCGACAACACACACACACACAAAAACCAGCAACACACACACACACACAGACAACACACACACACACACCGACAACACACACACACACCGACAACACACACACACACACCGACAACACACACACACACACACCGACAACACACACACACTCACACACATTGACAACACACACACCACACACACACACCGACAACACACACACACACACACACCGACAACACACACACACACACACACACCGACAACACACACACACACACACACACACACACCGACAACACACACACACACACACACCGACAACACACACACACACACACACACACAACGACAACACACACACACACACACAACACACACACACACCGACAACACACAGACACACACACCGACAACACACACACACAAACACACCGACAACACACACACACACACACACACACCGACAACACACACACACACACACACACACACACACACACCGACAACACACACACACACACACACTGACAACACACACACACACCGACAACACACACACACACACACCGACAACACACACACACACACACCGACAACACACACACACACACACCGACAACACACACACACACACACCGACAACACACACACATACACACACACCGACAACACACACACACACACAACACACACACACACACCGACAACACAAACACAAACACACTGACAACACACACACACACACACACCGACAACACACACACACACACACACACACCGACAACACACACACACACATTGACAACACACACACACACAAAAACCAGCAACACACACACACACAAAGACAACACACACACACACACCGACAACACACACACACACACCGACAACACACACACACACACCGACAACACACACACACACACACCGACAACACACACACACACACACACTGACAACACACACACACACGCACACACACACACCGACAACACACACACACACACCGACAACACACACACACACGCACACACACACACCGACAACACACACACACACACACACACTCGGACAACACACACACCGACAACACACACACACACAACACACACACACACACCGACAACACACACACACACACACACACACACACACACACACACTGACAACACACACACACACACACCGACAACACACACACACACACCGACAACACACACACACACACCGATAACACACACACACACAACACACACACACACACACTGACAACACACACACACACACCGACAACACACACACACACCGACAACACACACACACACACACAACACACACACACACACCGACAACACACAGACACACACACCGACAACACACACACACAAACACAACGACAACACACACACACACACACACCGACAACACACACACACACACACACACACACACACCGACAACACACACACACACATCGACAACACACACACACACAAAAACCAGCAACACACACACACACACTGACAACACACACACACACACACCGACAACACACACACCGACAACACACACACACCGACAACACACACACACACTGACAACACACACACACACACACACACACACCGACAACACACACACACACACCGACAACACACACACACACACACACACACACACACACACACCGACAACACACACACACACACACACACACCGACAACACACACACACACACACACACACTCGGACAACACACACACCGACAACACACACACACACAACACACACACACACCGACAGCACACACACACACACACACACACACACACACTGACAACACACACACACACACACCGACAACACACACACACACACACCGACAACACACACACACCGACAACACACACACACACCGACAACACACACACACACACACACACACACACCGACAACACACACACACACCGACAACACACACACACACACACCGACAACACACACACACCGACAACACACACACACACACCGACAACACACACACACACACACTGACAACACACACACACACCGACAACACACACACACACACACCGACAACACACACACACCGACAACACACACACACACACACACCGACAACACACACACACACACACCGACAACACACACACACACACACTGACAACACACACACACACACACACACCGACAACACACACACACACACACCGACAACACACACACACACACACACACACACCGACAACACACACACACACACACACACCGACAACACACACACACCGACAACACACACACACACACACACACACTCGGACAACACACACACCGACAACACACACACACACAACACACACACACACCGACAACACACACACACACCGACAACACACACACACACACTGACAACACACACACACACACACCGACAACACACACACACACACACTGACAACACACACACACACACCGACAACACACACACACACCGACAACACACACACACACACACACACACCGACAACACACACACACACCGACAACACACACACACCGACAACACACACACACACACACCGACAACACACACACACACACACACCGACAACACACACACACACACCGACAACACACACACACACACACACACACCGACAACACACACACACACACACCGACAACACACACACACACACACCGACAACACACACACACACACCGGCAACACACACACACACACCGACAACACACACACACACACACCGACAACACACACACACACACACACACACACACACACACACACACACCGACAACACACACACACACACACCGACAACACACACACACACCGACAACACACACACACACAACACACACACACACACACCGACAACACACACACACACACACACACACACCGACAACACACACACACACACACCGACAACACACACACACACACACCGACAACACACACACACACACACCGACAACACACACACACACCGACAACACACACACACACAACACACACACACAAACACTGACAACACACACACACACACCGACAACACACACACACACCGACAACACACACACACACACAACACACACACACACACCGACAACACACACACACACACCGACAACACACACACACAAACACACCGACAACTCACACACACACACACACCGACAACACACACACACACACACACACACACACACACACCGACAACACACACACACACATCGCCAACACACACACACACAAAAACCAGCAACACACACATACCGACAACACACACACACACACACCGACAACACACACACACCGACAACACACACACACACACACCGACAACACACACACACACACACACCGACAACACACACACACACACACCGACAACACACACACACACCGACAACACACACACACACAACACACACACACAAACACTGACAACACACACACACACACCGACAACACACACACACACCGACAACACACACACACACACAACACACACACACACACCGACAACACACAGACACACACACCGACAACACACACACACAAACACACCGACAACTCACACACACACACACACCGACAACACACACACACACACACACACACACACAAACACCGACAACACACACACACACATCGCCAACACACACACACACAAAAACCAGCAACACACACACACCGACAACACACACACACACACACCGACAAAACACACACCGACAACACACACACACACACACACACCGACAACACACACACACACACCGACAACACACACACACACACACAAACACTGACAACACACACACACACACATACACCGACAACACACACACACACCGACAACACACACACACACACACACACACCGACAACACACACACACACACACACCGACAACACACACACACACACACACTCGGACAACACACACACCGACAACACACACACACACAACACACACACACACACCGACAACACACACACACACACACACACACACACACACACTGACAACACACACACACACACACCGACAACACACACACACACACACCGACAACACACACACACACACCGACAACACACACACACACACCGACAACACACACACACACACCGACAACACACACACACACAACACACACACACACACACTGACAACACACACACACACACCGACAACCCACACACACACCGACAACACACACACACACACAACACACACACACACACCGACAACACACAGACACACACACCGACAACACACACACACAAACACACCGACAACACACACACACACACACACCGACAACACACACACACACACACACACACACCGACAACACACACACACACATCGACAACACACACACACACAAAAACCAGCAACACACACACACACACCCACAACACACACACACACACTGACAACACACACACACCGACAACACACACACACACACCGACAACACACACACACACCGACAACACACACACACACACACACACTGACAACACACACACACACACACACACACCGACAACACACACACACACACACCGACAACACACACACACACACACACACACACACCGACAACACACAGACACACACCGACAACACACACACACCGACAACACACACACACACACACACACACTCGGACAACACACACACCGACAACACACACACACACAACACACACACACACACCGACAGCACACACACACACACACACACACACACACACACACACACTGACAACACACACACACACACACTGACAACACACACACACACCGACAACACACACACACACACCGACAACACACACACACACCGACAACACACACACACACACACACACACACACACCGACAACACACACACACACCGACAACACACACACACACACACCTACAACACACACACACACACCGACAACACACACACACACACACCGAAAACACATAAACACACACACACCGACAACACACACACACACACACTGACAACACACACACACACACCGACAACACACACACACACACACCGACAACACACACACACTCACACACACTGACAACACACACACACACACACACACCGACAACACACACACACACACACACCGACAACACACACACACACACACACACACCGACAACACACACACACACACAGACACCGACAACACACACACACACACACCGACAACACACACACACACACACACACACAACGACAACACACACACACACACACAACACACACACACACACCGACAACACACAGACACACACCGACAACACACACACACAAACACACCGACAACACACACACACACACCGACAACACACACACACACACACACACACCGACAACACACACACACACACACACTGACAACACACACAAACACCGACAACACACACACACACACACCGACAACACACACACACACACACCGACAACACACACACACACACACCGACAACACACACACATACACACACACTGACAACACACACACACACACAACACACACACACACAACGACAACACACAGACACACACACCGACAACACACACACACAAACACACCGACAACACAGACACACACCGACAACACACACACACACACACACACACACCGACAACACACACACACACATCGACAACACACACACACACAAAAACCAGCAACACACACACACACACAGACAACACACACACACACACCGACAACACACACACACACCGACAACACACACACACACACCGACAACACACACACACACACACCGACAACACACACACACTCACACACACTGACAACACACACACACACACACACACACCGACAACACACACACACACACACACCGACAACACACACACACACACACACACACCGACAACACACACACACACACACACACACACCGACAACACACACACACACACACCGACAACACACACACACACACACAACGACAACACACACACACACACACAACACACACACACACACCGACAACACACAGACACACACACCGACAACACACACACACAAACACACCGACAACACACACACACACACACACCGACAACACACACACACACACACACACACACACACACACCGACAACACACACACACACACACACTGACAACACACACACACACCGACAACACACACACACACACACCGACAACACACACACACACACACCGACAACACACACACACCGACAACACACACACACACACACCGACAACACACACACATACACACACACCGACAACACACACACACACACAACACACACACACACACCGACAACACAAACACAAACACACTGACAACACACACACACACACACACCGACAACACACACACACACACACACACACCGACAACACACACACACACATTGACAACACACACACACACAAAAACCAGCAACACACACACACACACAGACAACACACACACACACACCGACAACACACACACACACACCGACAACACACACACACACACCGACAACACACACACACACACACCGACAACACACACACACACACACACTGACAACACACACACACACGCACACACACACACCGACAACACACACACACACACCGACAACACACACACACACGCACACACACACACCGACAACACACACACACACACACACGGACAACACACACACCGACAACACACACACACACAACACACACACACACACCGACAACACACACACACACACACACACACACACACACACACACTGACAACACACACACACACACACCGACAACACACACACACACACCGACAACACACACACACACACCGATAACACACACACACACAACACACACACACACACACTGACAACACACACACACACACCGACAACACACACACACACACACACCGACAACACACACACACACACACACTGACAACACACACAAACACCGACAACACACACACACACACACCGACAACACACACACACACACACCGACAACACACTCACACACACACCGACAACACACACACACACACACCGACAACACACACACATACACACACACTGACAACACACACACACACACAACACACACACACACACCGACAACACACAGACACACACACCGACAACACACACACACAAACACACCGACAACACACACACACACACCGACAACACACACACACACACACACACACCGACAACACACACACACACATCGACAACACACACACACACAAAAACCAGCAACACACACACACACACAGACAACACACACACACACACCGACAACACACACACACACCGACAACACACACACACACACCGACAACACACACACACACACACCGACAACACACACACACTCACACACACTGACAACACACACACACACACACACACACCGACAACACACACACACACACACACCGACAACACACACACACACACACACACACCGACAACACACACACACACACACACACACACACCGACAACACACACACACACACACCGACAACACACACACACACACACACACACAACGACAACACACACACACACACACAACACACACACACACCGACAACACACAGACACACACACCGACAACACACACACACAAACACACCGACAACACACACACACACACACACACACCGACAACACACACACACACACACACACACACACACACACCGACAACACACACACACACACACACTGACAACACACACACACACCGACAACACACACACACACACACCGACAACACACACACACACACACCGACAACACACACACACACACACCGACAACACACACACACACACACCGACAACACACACACATACACACACACCGACAACACACACACACACACAACACACACACACACACCGACAACACAAACACAAACACACTGACAACACACACACACACACACACCGACAACACACACACACACACACACACACACACCGACAACACACACACACACATTGACAACACACACACACACAAAAACCAGCAACACACACACACACAAAGACAACACACACACACACACCGACAACACACACACACACACCGACAACACACACACACACACCGACAACACACACACACACACACCGACAACACACACACACACACACACTGACAACACACACACACACGCACACACACACACCGACAACACACACACACACACCGACAACACACACACACACGCACACACACACACCGACAACACACACACACACACACACACTCGGACAACACACACACCGACAACACACACACACACAACACACACACACACACCGACAACACACACACACACACACACACACACACACACACACACTGACAACACACACACACACACACCGACAACACACACACACACACCGACAACACACACACACACACCGATAACACACACACACACAACACACACACACACACACTGACAACACACACACACACACCGACAACACACACACACACCGACAACACACACACACACACACAACACACACACACACACCGACAACACACAGACACACACACCGACAACACACACACACAAACACAACGACAACACACACACACACACACACCGACAACACACACACACACACACACACACACACACCGACAACACACACACACACATCGACAACACACACACACACAAAAACCAGCAACACACACACACACACTGACAACACACACACACACACACCGACAACACACACACCGACAACACACACACACCGACAACACACACACACACACACACACTGACAACACACACACACACACACACACACCGACAACACACACACACACACCGACACACACACACACACACACACACACACACACACACACCGACAACACACACACACACACCGACAACACACACACACACACACCGACAACACACACACACTCACACACACTGACAACACACACACACACACACACACACCGACAACACACACACACACACACACCGACAACACACACACACACACACACACACCGACAACACACACACACACACACACACACACACCGACAACACACACACACACACACCGACAACACACACACACACACACACACACAACGACAACACACACACACACACACAACACACACACACACCGACAACACACAGACACACACACCGACAACACACACACACAAACACACCGACAACACACACACACACACACACACACCGACAACACACACACACACACACACACACACACACACACCGACAACACACACACACACACACACTGACAACACACACACACACCGACAACACACACACACACACACCGACAACACACACACACACACACCGACAACACACACACACACACACCGACAACACACACACACACACACCGACAACACACACACATACACACACACCGACAACACACACACACACACAACACACACACACACACCGACAACACAAACACAAACACACTGACAACACACACACACACACACACCGACAACACACACACACACACACACACACACACCGACAACACACACACACACATTGACAACACACACACACACAAAAACCAGCAACACACACACACACAAAGACAACACACACACACACACCGACAACACACACACACACACCGACAACACACACACACACACCGACAACACACACACACACACACCGACAACACACACACACACACACACTGACAACACACACACACACGCACACACACACACCGACAACACACACACACACACCGACAACACACACACACACGCACACACACACACCGACAACACACACACACACACACACACTCGGACAACACACACACCGACAACACACACACACACAACACACACACACACACCGACAACACACACACACACACACACACACACACACACACACACTGACAACACACACACACACACACCGACAACACACACACACACACCGACAACACACACACACACACCGATAACACACACACACACAACACACACACACACACACTGACAACACACACACACACACCGACAACACACACACACACCGACAACACACACACACACACACAACACACACACACACACCGACAACACACAGACACACACACCGACAACACACACACACAAACACAACGACAACACACACACACACACACACCGACAACACACACACACACACACACACACACACACCGACAACACACACACACACATCGACAACACACACACACACAAAAACCAGCAACACACACACACACACTGACAACACACACACACACACACCGACAACACACACACCGACAACACACACACACCGACAACACACACACACACACACACACTGACAACACACACACACACACACACACACCGACAACACACACACACACACACACACACACACACACACACCGACAACACACACACACACACACACCGACAACACACACACACACACACACACACTCGGACAACACACACACCGACAACACACACACACACAACACACACACACACCGACAGCACACACACACACACACACACACACACACACACTGACAACACACACACACACACACCGACAACACACACACACACACACCGACAACACACACACACCGACAACACACACACACACCGACAACACACACACACACACACACACACACACCGACAACACACACACACACCGACAACACACACACACACACACCGACAACACACACACACCGACAACACACACACACACACCGACAACACACACACACACACACTGACAACACACACACACACCGACAACACACACACACACACACCGACAACACACACACACCGACAACACACACACACACACACACCGACAACACACACACACACACACCGACAACACACACACACACTGACAACACACACACACACACACACACCGACAACACACACACACACACACCGACAACACACACACACACACACACACACACCGACAACACACACACACACACACACACCGACAACACACACACACCGACAACACACACACACACACACACACACTCGGACAACACACACACCGACAACACACACACACACAACACACACACACCGACAACACACACACACACCGACAACACACACACACACACTGACAACACACACACACACACACCGACAACACACACACACACACACTGACAACACACACACACACACCGACAACACACACACACACCGACAACACACACACACACACACACACACCGACAACACACACACACACCGACAACACACACACACCGACAACACACACACAATCACACCGACAACACACACACACACACACACCGACAACACACACACACACACCGACAACACACACACACACACACACACACACCGACAACACACACACACACACACCGACAACACACACACACACACACCGACAACACACACACACACACCGGCAACACACACACACACACCGACAACACACACACACACACACCGACAACACACACACACACACACACACACACACACACACACACACCGACAACACACACACACACACACCGACAACACACACACACACCGACAACACACACACACACAACACACACACACACACACCGACAACACACACACACACACACACACACACCGACAACACACACACACACACACACCGACAACACACACACACACACACCGACAACACACACACACACACACCGACAACACACACACACACCGACAACACACACACACACAACACACACACACAAACACTGACAACACACACACACACACCGACAACACACACACACACCGACAACACACACACACACACAACACACACACACACACCGACAACACACAGACACACACACCGACAACACACACACACAAACACACCGACAACTCACACACACACACACACCGACACACACCACACACACACACACACACACACACACCGACAACACACACACACACATCGCCAACACACACACACACAAAAACCAGCAACACACACACACCGACAACACACACACACACACACCGACAACACACACACACCGACAACACACACACACACACACCGACACACACACACACACACACCGACAACACACACACACACACACAAACACTGACAACACACACACACACCGACAACACACACACACACCGACAACACACACACACACACACACACACACCGACAACACACACACACACACACACCGACAACACACACACACCGACAACACACACACACACACACACACGGACAACACACACACCGACAACACACACACACACAACATACACACCGACAACACACACACACACACACACACACACACACACTGACAACACACACACACACACACCGACAACACACACACACACACACCGACAACACACACACACACACCGACAACACACACACACACACCGACAACACACACACACACACCGACAACACACACACACCGACAACACACACACACACACCGACAACACACACACACACCGACAACACACACACACACACACCGACAACACACACACACACACACCGACAACACACACACACACACACCGACAACACACACACACACACACCGACAACACACACACATACACACACACCGACAACACACACACACACACAACACACACACACACACCGACAACACACACACACACACACCGACAACACACACACACAAACACACCGACAACACACACACACACACCGACAACACACACACACACACACACACACCGACAACACACACACACACATCGACAACACACACACACACAAAAACCAGCAACACACACACACACACAGACAACACACACACACACACCGACACACACACACACACACCGACAACACACACACACACACACCGACAACACACACACACACACACCGACAACACACACACACTCACACACACTGACAACACACACACACACACACACACACCGACAACACACACACACACACACACCGACACACACACACACACACACACACACACCGACAACACACACACCACACACACACTGACAACACACACACACACACACCGACAACACACACACACACACACACACACAACGACAACACACACACACACACACAACACACACACACACACCGACAACACACAGACACACACACCGACAACACACACACACAAACACACCGACAACACACACACACACACACACACACACCGACAACACACACACACACACACACACACACACACACACCGACAACACACACACACACACACACTGACAACACACACACACACCGACAACACACACACACACACACCGACAACACACACACACACACACCGACAACACACACACACACACACCGACAACACACACACATACACACACACCGACAACACACACACACACACAACACACACACACACACCGACAACACAAACACAAACACACTGACAACACACACACACACACACACCGACACACACACACACACACACACACACACACCGACAACACACACACACACATCGACAACACACACACACACAAAAACCAGCAACACACACACACACAAAGACAACACACACACACACACCGACAACACACACACACACACCGACAACACACACACACACACCGACAACACACACACACACACACCGACAACACACACACACACAACACACACACACACACCGACAACACACACACACACACACACACACACACACACACTGACAACACACACACACACACACCGACAACACACACACACACACACCGACAACACACACACACACACCGACAACACACACACACACACCGACAACACACACACACACACCGACAACACACACACACACAACACACACACACACACACTGACAACACACACACACACACCGACAACCCACACACACACCGACAACACACACACACACACAACACACACACACACACCGACAACACACAGACACACACACCGACAACACACACACACAAACACACCGACAACACACACACACACACACACCGACAACACACACACACACACACACACACACCGACAACACACACACACACATCGACAACACACACACACACAAAAACCAGCAACACACACACACACACCCACAACACACACACACACACTGACAACACACACACACCGACAACACACACACACACACCGACAACACACACACACACCGACAACACACACACACACACACACACTGACAACACACACACACACACACACACCGACAACACACACACACACACACCGACAACACACACACACACACACACACACACACCGACAACACACAGACACACACCGACAACACACACACACCGACAACACACACACACACACACACACACTCGGACAACACACACACCGACAACACACACACACACAACACACACACACACACCGACAGCACACACACACACACACACACACACACACACACACACACTGACAACACACACACACACACACTGACAACACACACACACACCGACAACACACACACACACACCGACAACACACACACACACCGACAACACACACACACACACACACACACACACACCGACAACACACACACACACCGACAACACACACACACACACACCTACAACACACACACACACACCGACAACACACACACACACACACCGAAAACACATAAACACACACACACCGACAACACACACACACACACACTGACAACACACACACACACACCGACAACACACACACACACACACCGACAACACACACACACTCACACACACTGACAACACACACACACACACACACACCGACAACACACACACACACACACACCGACAACACACACACACACACACACACACCGACAACACACACACACACACAGACACCGACAACACACACACACACACACCGACAACACACACACACACACACACACACACACGACAACACACACACACACACACAACACACACACACACACCGACAACACACAGACACACACCGACAACACACACACACAAACACACCGACAACACACACACACACACCGACAACACACACACACACACACACACACACACGACAACACACACACACACACACACACTGACAACACACACAAACACCGACAACACACACACACACACACCGACAACACACACACACACACACCGACAACACACACACACACACACCGACAACACACACACATACACACACACTGACAACACACACACACACACAACACACACACACACAACGACAACACACAGACACACACACCGACAACACACACACACAAACACACCGACAACACAGACACACACCGACAACACACACACACACACACACACACACCGACAACACACACACACACATCGACAACACACACACACACAAAAACCAGCAACACACACACACACACAGACAACACACACACACACACCGACAACACACACACACACCGACAACACACACACACACACCGACAACACACACACACACACACCGACAACACACACACACTCACACACACTGACAACACACACACACACACACACACACCGACAACACACACACACACACACACCGACAACACACACACACACACACACACACCGACAACACACACACACACACACACACACACCGACAACACACACACACACACACCGACAACACACACACACACACACAACGACAACACACACACACACACACAACACACACACACACACCGACAACACACAGACACACACACCGACAACACACACACACAAACACACCGACAACACACACACACACACACACCGACAACACACACACACACACACACACACACACACACACCGACAACACACACACACACACACACTGACAACACACACACACACCGACAACACACACACACACACACCGACAACACACACACACACACACCGACAACACACACACACCGACAACACACACACACACACACCGACAACACACACACATACACACACACCGACAACACACACACACACACAACACACACACACACACCGACAACACAAACACAAACACACTGACAACACACACACACACACACACCGACAACACACACACACACACACACACACCGACAACACACACACACACATTGACAACACACACACACACAAAAACCAGCAACACACACACACACACAGACAACACACACACACACACCGACAACACACACACACACACCGACAACACACACACACACACCGACAACACACACACACACACACCGACAACACACACACACACACACACTGACAACACACACACACACGCACACACACACACCGACAACACACACACACACACCGACAACACACACACACACGCACACACACACACCGACAACACACACACACACACACACGGACAACACACACACCGACAACACACACACACACAACACACACACACACACCGACAACACACACACACACACACACACACACACACACACACACTGACAACACACACACACACACACCGACAACACACACACACACACCGACAACACACACACACACACCGATAACACACACACACACAACACACACACACACACACTGACAACACACACACACACACCGACAACACACACACACACACACACCGACAACACACACACACACACACACTGACAACACACACAAACACCGACAACACACACACACACACACCGACAACACACACACACACACACCGACAACACACTCACACACACACCGACAACACACACACACACACACCGACAACACACACACATACACACACACTGACAACACACACACACACACAACACACACACACACACCGACAACACACAGACACACACACCGACAACACACACACACAAACACACCGACAACACACACACACACACCGACAACACACACACACACACACACACACCGACAACACACACACACACATCGACAACACACACACACACAAAAACCAGCAACACACACACACACACAGACAACACACACACACACACCGACAACACACACACACACCGACAACACACACACACACACCGACAACACACACACACACACACCGACAACACACACACACTCACACACACTGACAACACACACACACACACACACACACCGACAACACACACACACACACACACCGACAACACACACACACACACACACACACCGACAACACACACACACACACACACACACACACCGACAACACACACACACACACACCGACAACACACACACACACACACACACACAACGACAACACACACACACACACACAACACACACACACACCGACAACACACAGACACACACACCGACAACACACACACACAAACACACCGACAACACACACACACACACACACACACCGACAACACACACACACCACACACACACACACACACACACCGACAACACACACACACACACACACTGACAACACACACACACACCGACAACACACACACACACACACCGACAACACACACACACACACACCGACAACACACACACACACACACCGACAACACACACACACACACACCGACAACACACACACATACACACACACCGACAACACACACACACACACAACACACACACACACACCGACAACACAAACACAAACACACTGACAACACACACACACACACACACCGACAACACACACACACACACACACACACACACCGACAACACACACACACACATTGACAACACACACACACACAAAAACCAGCAACACACACACACACAAAGACAACACACACACACACACCGACAACACACACACACACACCGACAACACACACACACACACCGACAACACACACACACACACACCGACAACACACACACACACACACACTGACAACACACACACACACGCACACACACACACCGACAACACACACACACACACCGACAACACACACACACACGCACACACACACACCGACAACACACACACACACACACACACTCGGACAACACACACACCGACAACACACACACACACAACACACACACACACACCGACAACACACACACACACACACACACACACACACACACACACTGACAACACACACACACACACACCGACAACACACACACACACACCGACAACACACACACACACACCGATAACACACACACACACAACACACACACACACACACTGACACACACAACACACACACACACACACCGACAACACACACACACACCGACAACACACACACACACACACAACACACACACACACACCGACAACACACAGACACACACACCGACAACACACACACACAAACACAACGACAACACACACACACACACACACCGACACACACACACACACACACACACACACACACACCGACAACACACACACACACATCGACAACACACACACACACAAAAACCAGCAACACACACACACACACTGACAACACACACACACACACACCGACAACACACACACCGACAACACACACACACCGACAACACACACACACACACACACACTGACAACACACACACACACACACACACACCGACAACACACACACACACACCGACACACACACACACACACACACACACACACACACACACCGACAACACACACACACACACCGACAACACACACACACACACACCGACAACACACACACACTCACACACACTGACAACACACACACACACACACACACACCGACAACACACACACACACACACACCGACAACACACACACACACACACACACACCGACAACACACACACACACACACACACACACACCGACAACACACACACACACACACCGACAACACACACACACACACACACACACAACGACAACACACACACACACACACAACACACACACACACCGACAACACACAGACACACACACCGACAACACACACACACAAACACACCGACAACACACACACACACACACACACACCGACAACACACACACACACACACACACACACACACACACCGACAACACACACACACACACACACTGACAACACACACACACACCGACAACACACACACACACACACCGACAACACACACACACACACACCGACACACACACACACACACACACCGACAACACACACACACACACACCGACAACACACACACATACACACACACCGACAACACACACACACACACAACACACACACACACACCGACAACACAAACACAAACACACTGACAACACACACACACACACACACCGACAACACACACACACACACACACACACACACCGACAACACACACACACACATTGACAACACACACACACACAAAAACCAGCAACACACACACACACAAAGACAACACACACACACACACCGACAACACACACACACACACCGACAACACACACACACACACCGACAACACACACACACACACACCGACAACACACACACACACACACACTGACAACACACACACACACGCACACACACACACCGACAACACACACACACACACCGACAACACACACACACACGCACACACACACACCGACAACACACACACACACACACACACTCGGACAACACACACACCGACAACACACACACACACAACACACACACACACACCGACAACACACACCACACACACACACACACACACACACACACTGACAACACACACACACACACACCGACAACACACACACACACACCGACAACACACACACACACACCGATAACACACACACACACAACACACACACACACACACTGACAACACACACACACACACCGACAACACACACACACACCGACAACACACACACACACACACAACACACACACACACACCGACAACACACAGACACACACACCGACAACACACACACACAAACACAACGACAACACACACACACACACACACCGACAACACACACACACACACACACACACACACACCGACAACACACACACACACATCGACAACACACACACACACAAAAACCAGCAACACACACACACACACTGACAACACACACACACACACACCGACAACACACACACCGACAACACACACACACCGACAACACACACACACACACACACACTGACAACACACACACACACACACACACACCGACAACACACACACACACACCGACAACACACACACACACACACACACACACACACACACACCGACAACACACACACACACACACACCGACAACACACACACACACACACACACACTCGGACAACACACACACCGACAACACACACACACACAACACACACACACACCGACAGCACACACACACACACACACACACACACACACACTGACAACACACACACACACACACCGACAACACACACACACACACACCGACAACACACACACACCGACAACACACACACACACCGACAACACACACACACACACACACACACACACCGACAACACACACACACACCGACAACACACACACACACACACCGACAACACACACACACCGACAACACACACACACACACCGACAACACACACACACACACACTGACAACACACACACACACCGACAACACACACACACACACACCGACAACACACACACACCGACAACACACACACACACACACACCGACAACACACACACACACACACCGACAACACACACACACACTGACAACACACACACACACACACACACCGACAACACACACACACACACACCGACAACACACACACACACACACACACACACCGACAACACACACACACACACACACACCGACAACACACACACACCGACAACACACACACACACACACACACACTCGGACAACACACACACCGACAACACACACACACACAACACACACACACCGACAACACACACACACACCGACAACACACACACACACACTGACAACACACACACACACACACCGACAACACACACACACACACACTGACAACACACACACACACACCGACAACACACACACACACCGACAACACACACACACACACACACACACCGACAACACACACACACACCGACAACACACACACACCGACAACACACACACAATCACACCGACAACACACACACACACACACACCGACAACACACACACACACACCGACAACACACACACACACACACACACACCGACAACACACACACACACACACCGACAACACACACACACACACACCGACAACACACACACACACACCGGCAACACACACACACACACCGACAACACACACACACACACACCGACAACACACACACACACACACACACACACACACACACACACACCGACAACACACACACACACACACCGACAACACACACACACACCGACAACACACACACACACAACACACACACACACACACCGACAACACACACACACACACACACACACACCGACAACACACACACACACACACACCGACAACACACACACACACACACCGACAACACACACACACACACACCGACAACACACACACACACCGACAACACACACACACACAACACACACACACAAACACTGACAACACACACACACACACCGACAACACACACACACACCGACAACACACACACACACACAACACACACACACACACCGACAACACACAGACACACACACCGACAACACACACACACAAACACACCGACAACTCACACACACACACACACCGACAACACACACACACACACACACACACACACACACACCGACAACACACACACACACATCGCCAACACACACACACACAAAAACCAGCAACACACACATACCGACAACACACACACACACACACCGACAACACACACACACCGACAACACACACACACACACACCGACAACACACACACACACACCGACAACACACACACACACACACAAACACTGACAACACACACACACACCGACAACACACACACACACCGACAACACACACACACACACACACACACACCGACAACACACACACACACATACACCGACAACACACACACACCGACAACACACACACACACACACACTCGGACAACACACACACCGACAACACACACACACACAACATACACACCGACAACACACACACACACACACACACACACACACACTGACAACACACACACACACACACCGACAACACACACACACACACACCGACAACACACACACACACACCGACAACACACACACACACACCGACAACACACACACACACACCGACAACACACACACACCGACAACACACACACACACACCGACAACACACACAAACACCGACAACACACACACACACACACCGACAACACACACACACACACACCGACAACACACACACACACACACCGACAACACACACACACACACACCGACAACACACACACATACACACACACTGACAACACACACACACACACAACACACACACACACACCGACAACACACAGACACACACACCGACAACACACACACACAAACACACCGACAACACACACACACACACCGACAACACACACACACACACACACACACCGACAACACACACACACACATCGACAACACACACACACACAAAAACCAGCAACACACACACACACACAGACAACACACACACACACACCGACAACACACACACACACCGACAACACACACACACACACACCGACAACACACACACACACACACCGACAACACACACACACTCACACACACTGACAACACACACACACACACACACACACCGACAACACACACACACACACACACCGACAACACACACACACACACACACACACCGACAACACACACACACACACACACACACACACACTGACAACACACACACACACACACCGACAACACACACACACACACACACACACAACGACAACACACACACACACACACAACACACACACACACACCGACAACACACAGACACACACACCGACAACACACACACACAAACACACCGACAACACACACACACACACACACACACACCGACAACACACACACACACACACACACACACACACACACACACCGACAACACACACACACACACACACTGACAACACACACACACACCGACAACACACACACACACACACCGACAACACACACACACACACACCGACAACACACACACACACACACCGACAACACACACACATACACACACACCGACAACACACACACACACACAACACACACACACACACCGACAACACAAACACAAACACACTGACAACACACACACACACACACACCGACAACACACACACACACACACACACACCGACAACACACACACACACATTGACAACACACACACACACAAAAACCAGCAACACACACACACACAAAGACAACACACACACACACACCGACAACACACACACACACACCGACAACACACACACACACACCGACAACACACACACACACACACCGACAACACACACACACACACACACTGACAACACACACACACACGCACACACACACACCGACAACACACACACACACACCGACAACACACACACACACGCACACACACACACCGACAACACACACACACACACACACACTCGGACAACACACACACCGACAACACACACACACACAACACACACACACACACCGACAACACACACACACACACACACACACACACACACACACACTGACAACACACACACACACACACCGACAACACACACACACACACCGACAACACACACACACACACCGATAACACACACACACACAACACACACACACACACACTGACAACACACACACACACACCGACAACACACACACACACCGACAACACACACACACACACACAACACACACACACACACCGACAACACACAGACACACACACCGACAACACACACACACAAACACAACGACAACACACACACACACACACACCGACAACACACACACACACACACACACACACACACCGACAACACACACACACACATCGACAACACACACACACACAAAAACCAGCAACACACACACACACACTGACAACACACACACACACACACCGACAACACACACACCGACAACACACACACACCGACAACACACACACACACACACACACTGACAACACACACACACACACACACACACCGACAACACACACACACACACCGACAACACACACACACACACACACACACACACACACACACACACCGACAACACACACACACACACACACCGACAACACACACACACACACACACACACTCGGACAACACACACACCGACAACACACACACACACAACACACACACACACCGACAACACACACACACACACACACCGACAACACACACACACCGACAACACACACACACACCGACAACACACACACACACACACACACCGACAACACACACACACACCGACAACACACACACACACACACCGACAACACACACACACCGACAACACACACACACACACCGACAACACACACACACACACACTGACAACACACACACACACCGACAACACACACACACACACACACACCGACAACACACACACACCGACAACACACACACACACACACACCGACAACACACACACACACACACCGACAACACACACACACACACACTGACAACACACACACACACACACACACCGACAACACACACACACACACACCGACAACACACACACACACACACACACACACCGACAACACACACACACACACACACACCGACAACACACACACACCGACAACACACACACACACACACACACACTCGGACAACACACACACCGACAACACACACACACACAACACACACACACACCGACAACACACACACACACCGACAACACACACACACACACTGACAACACACACACACACACACACCGACAACACACACACACACACACTGACAACACACACACACACACCGACAACACACACACACACCGACAACACACACACACACACACACACACCGACAACACACACACACACCGACAACACACACACACCGACAACACACACACACACACACCGACAACACACACACACACACACACCGACAACACACACACACACACCGACAACACACACACACACACACACACACCGACAACACACACACACACACACCGACAACACACACACACACACACCGACAACACACACACACACACCGGCAACACACACACACACACCGACAACACACACACACACACACCGACAACACACACACACACACACACACACACACACACACACACACACCGACAACACACACACACACACACCGACAACACACACACACACACCGGCAACACACACACACACACCGACAACACACACACACACACACCGACAACACACACACACACAACACACACACACACACACCGACAACACACACACACACACACACACACACCGACAACACACACACACACACACCGACAACACACACACACACACACCGACAACACACACACACACACACCGACAACACACACACACACCGACAACACACACACACACAACACACACACACAAACACTGACAACACACACACACACACCGACAACACACACACACACCGACAACACACACACACACACAACACACACACACACACCGACAACACACAGACACACACACCGACAACACACACACACAAACACACCGACAACTCACACACACACACACACCGACAACACACACACACACACACACACACACACACACCGACAACACACACACACACATCGCCAACACACACACACACAAAAACCAGCAACACACACATACCGACAACACACACACACACACACCGACAACACACACACACCGACAACACACACACACACACACCGACAACACACACACACACACCGACAACACACACACACACACACAAACACTGACAACACACACACACACCGACAACACACACACACACCGACAACACACACACACACACACACACACACCGACAACACACACACACACACACACCGACAACACACACACACCGACAACACACACACACACACACACTCGGACAACACACACACCGACAACACACACACACACAACATACACACACACACCGACAACACACACACACACACACACACACACACACACTGACAACACACACACACACACACCGACAACACACACACACACACACCGACAACACACACACACACACCGACAACACACACACACACAACACACACACACACACACTGACAACACACACACACACACCGACAACCCACACACACACCGACAACACACACACACACACAACACACACACACACACCGACAACACACAGACACACACACCGACAACACACACACACAAACACACCGACAACACACACACACACACACACCGACAACACACACACACACACACACACACCGACAACACACACACACACATCGACAACACACACACACACAAAAACCAGCAACACACACACACACACACCGACAACACACACACACACACACCGACAACACACACACACACACACACACACACACCGACAACACACACACACACACCGACAACACACACACACCGACAACACACACACACACACACACACACTCGGACAACACACACACCGACAACACACACACACACAACACACACACACACACCGACAGCACACACACACACACACACACACACACACACACCGACAACACACACACACACACAACACACACACACACACCGACAACACACAGACACACACACCGACAACACACACACACAAACACACCGACAACACACACACACACACACACCGACAACACACACACACACACACACACACCGACAACACACACACACACATCGACAACACACACACACACAAAAACCAGCAACACACACACACACACACCGACAACACACACACACACACACCGACAACACACACACACACACACACACACACACCGACAACACACACACACACACCGACAACACACACACACACCGACAACACACACACACACACACACACACACACACCGACAACACACACACACACCGACAACACACACACACACACACCTACAACACACACACACACACCTACAACACACACACACACACACCGAAAACACATAAACACACACACACCGACAACACACACACACACACACTGACAACACACACACACACCGACAACACACACACACACACACCGACAACACACACACACCGACAACACACACACACACACACACCGACAACACACACACACACACACCGACAACACACACACACTCACACACACTGACAACACACACACACACACACACACCGACAACACACACACACACACACACCGACAACACACACACACACACACACCGACAACACACACACACACACACCGACAACACACACACACACACACACACACACAACGACAACACACACACACACACACAACACACACACACACCGACAACACACAGACACACACACCGACAACACACACACACAAACACACCGACAACACACACACACACACACACCGACAACACACACACACACACACACACACACACACCGACAACACACACACACACACACACTGACAACACACACACACACCGACAACACACACACACACACACCGACAACACACACACACACCGACAACACACACACACACACACCGACAACACACACACACACACACCGACAACACACACACATACACACACACCGACAACACACACACACACACAACACACACACACACACCGACAACACAAAGACACACACACCGACAACACACACACACAAACACACCGACAACACACACACACACACACACACCGACAACACACACACACACACACACACACACACCGACAACACACACACACACATCGACAACACACACACACACAAAAACCAGCAACACACACACACACACAGACAACACACACACACACACCGACAACACACACACACACCGACAACACACACACACACACACCGACAACACACACACACACACACCGACAACACACACACACACACACACTGACAACACACACACACACACTGACAACACACACACCGACAACACACACACACACACCGACAACACACACACGCACACACACACACCGACAACACACACACACACACACACACTCGGACAACACACACACCGACAACACACACACACACAACACACACACACACACCGACAACACACACACACACACACACACACACACACACACACACACACACACACACTGACAACACACACACACACACACCGACAACACACACACACACACACCGACAACACACACACACACACCGACAACACACACACACACACCGACAACACACACACACACACCGATAACACACACACACACAACACACACACACACACACTGACAACACACACACACACACCGACAACACACACACACACCGACAACACACACACACACACACAACACACACACACACACCGACAACACACAGACACACACACCGACAACACACACACACAAACACACCGACAACACACACACACACACACCGACAACACACACACACACACACACACACACACACACCGACAACACACACACACACATCGACAACACACACACACACAAAAACCAGCAACACACACACACACACCGACAACACACACACACACACACCGACAACACACACACACCGACAACACACACACACACACACCGACAACACACACACACACACACACTGACAACACACACACACACACACACACACACCGACAACACACACACACACACCGACAACACACACACACACACACACTCGGACAACACACACACCGACAACACACACACACACAACACACACACACACACCGACGGCACACACACACACACACACACACACACACACACACACTGACAACACACACACACACACACCGACAACACACACACACACACACCGACAACACACACACACCGACAACACACACACACACCGACAACACACACACACACACACACACACACACACACCGACAACACACACACACACCGACAACACACACACACACACACCGACAACACACACACACCGACAACACACACACACACACCGACAACACACACACACACACTGACAACACACACACACACCGACAACACACACACACACACCGACAACACACACACACCGACAACACACACACACACACACCGACAACACACACACACACACACCGACAACACACACACACACACACTGACAACACACACACACACACACACCGACAACACACACACACACACACCGACAACACACACACACACACACACACCGACAACACACACACACACACACACACCGACAACACACACACACCGACAACACACACACACACACACACACACACACTCGGACAACACACACACCGACAACACACACACACACAACACACACACACACACCGACAACACACAGACACACCGACAACACACACACACACACTGACAACACACACACACACACACCGACAACACACACACACACACACTGACAACACACACACACACACCGACAACACACACACACACCGACAACACACACACACACACACACACACACACCGACAACACACACACACACCGACAACACACACACACCGACAACACACACACACACACACCGACAACACATAAACACACACACACCGACAACACACACACACACACACTGACAACACACACACACACACACCGACAACACACACACACACACCGACAACACACATACACACACACCGACAACACACACACACACACACCGACCACACACACACACACAGACAACACACACACACACACACCGACAACACACACACACACCGACAACACACACACACACACACCGACAACACACACACACACACACACCGATAACACACACACACACACACACACACACAACACACACACACACACACACACACACACACACCAACAACACACACACACACCGACAACACACACACACACACACACCGACAACACACACACACACACCGACAACACACACACACCGACAACACACACACACACACACCGACAACACACACACACCGACAACACACACACACACACACACACCGACAACACACACACACACACACACCGACAACACACACACACACACACACCGACAACACACACACACACACCGACAACACACACACACACCGACAACACACACACACACACACACCGACAACACACACACACACACCGACAACACACACACACACAACACACACACACACTGACAACACACACACACCGACAACACACACACACCGACAACACACACACACACACACACAACACACACACACACACCGACAACACACAGACACACACACCGACAACACACACACACACACACACCGACAACACACACACACACACACACCGACAACACACACACACATATCGACAACACACACACAAAAACCAGCAACACACACACACACACCGACAACACACACACACACACACCGACAACACACACACACCGACAACACACAAACACACACACACACCGACAACACACACACACACACACCGACAACACACACACACACACACACTGACAACACACACACACACACAAACCGACAACACACACACACACACACCGACAACACACACACACACACACACACACACACACACACACCGACAACACACACACACACACACCGACAACACACACACACCGACAACACACACACACACACACACACACTCGGACAACACACACACCGACAACACACACACACACAACACACACACACACCGACACACACACACACACACACACACACACACACACACACACACACACACACTGACAACACACACACACACACACCGACAACACACACACACACACACCGACAACACACACACACACACCGACAACACACACACACACCGACAACACACACACACACACACACCGACAACACACACACACACCGACAACACACACACACACACACCGACAACACACACACACACACCGACAACACACACACACACACACCGACAACACATAAACACACACACACCAACAACACACACACAAACACACTGACAACACCCACACACACACACCGACAACACACACACACACACACACTGACAACACACACACACACACACCGACAACACACACACACAAACACCGACAACACACACACACACACACACACACACACACACCGACAACACACACACACACCGACAACACACACACACACCGACAACACACACACACACCGACAACACACACACACACACACCGACAACACACACACACACACCGACAACACACACACACACACACCGACAACACATAAACACACACACACCGACAACACACACACACACACACTGACAACACACACACACACACACCGACAACACACACACACACACACACACCCACAACACACACACACCGACAACACACACACACACACCGACAACACACACACACACCGACAACACACACACACACACACACTGACAACACACACACACACACACACCGACAACACACACACACACACACCGACAACACACACACACACACACACACACACACACCGACAACACACACACACACACACCGACAACACACACACACCGACAACACACACACACACACACCGACAACACACACACACACACACACTGACAACACACACACACACACACACACACACCGACAACACACACACACACACACACCGACAACACACACACACACACACACTCGGACAACACACACACCGACAACACACACACACACAACACACACACACACACCGACGGCACACACACACACACACACACACACACACACACTGACAACACACACACACACACACCGACAACACACACACACACACACCGACAACACACACACACCGACAACACACACACACACCGACAACACACACACACACACACACACACACACACCGACAACACACACACACACCGACAACACACACACACACACACCGACAACACACACACACCGACAACACACACACACACACCGACAACACACACACACACACTGACAACACACACACACACCGACAACACACACACACCGACAACACACACACACCGACAACACACACACACACACACCGACAACACACACACACACACACCGACAACACACACACACACACACTGACAACACACACACACACACACACCGACAACACACACACACACACACCGACAACACACACACACACACACACACCGACAACACACACACACACACACACACCGACAACACACACACACCGACAACACACACACACACACACACACCACACTCGGACAACACACACACCGACAACACACACACACACAACACACACACACACACCGACAACACACAGACACACCGACAACACACACACACACACTGACAACACACACACACACACACCGACAACACACACACACACACACTGACAACACACACACACACACCGACAACACACACACACACCGACAACACACACACACACACACACACACACACCGACAACACACACACACACCGACAACACACACACACCGACAACACACACACACACACACACACCGACAACACATAAACACACACACACCGACAACACACACACACACACACTGACAACACACACACACACACACCGACAACACACACACACACACCGACAACACACATACACACACACCGACAACACACACACACACACACCGACCACACACACACACACAGACAACACACACACACACCGACAACACACACACACCGACAACACACACACACACACACACACCGACAACACATAAACACACACACACCGACAACACACACACACACACACTGACAACACACACACACACACACCGACAACACACACACACACACCGACAACACACATACACACACACCGACAACACACACACACACACACCGACCACACACACACACACAGACAACACACACACACACACACCGACAACACACACACACACCGACAACACACACACACACACACCGACAACACACACACACACACACACCGATAACACACACACACACACACACACCAACAACACACACACACACACACACACACACACACCACAACACACACACACACCGACAACACACACACACACACACACCGACAACACACACACACACACCGACAACACACACACACCGACAACACACACACACACACACCGACAACACACACACACCGACAACACACACACACACACACACACCGACAACACACACACACACACACACACCGACAACACACACACACACACACACCGACAACACACACACACACACCGACAACACACACACACACCGACAACACACACACACACACACACCGACAACACACACACACACACCGACAACACACACACACACAACACACACACACACTGACAACACACACACACCGACAACACACACACACCGACAACACACACACACACACACACAACACACACACACACACCGACAACACACAGACACACACACCGACAACACACACACACAAACACACCGACAACACACACACACACACACACCGACAACACACACACACACACACACCGACAACACACACACACATATCGACAACACACACACAAAAACCAGCAACACACACACACACACCGACAACACACACACACACACACCGACAACACACACACACCGACAACACACAAACACACACACACACCGACAACACACACACACACACACCGACAACACACACACACACACACACTGACAACACACACACACACACACACCGACAACACACACACACACACACCGACAACACACACACACACACACACACACACACACCGACAACACACACACACACACACCGACAACACACACACACCGACAACACACACACACACACACACACACTCGGACAACACACACACCGACAACACACACACACACAACACACACACACACCGACAACACACACACACACACACACACACACACACACACACACACACACACACACTGACAACACACACACACACACACCGACAACACACACACACACACACCGACAACACACACACACACACCGACAACACACACACACACCGACAACACACACACACACCGACAACACACACACACACACACACCGACAACACACACACACACCGACAACACACACACACACACACCGACAACACACACACACACACCGACAACACACACACACACACCGACAACACATAAACACACACACACCAACAACACACACACAAACACACTGACAACACACACACACACACACACCGACAACACACACACACCGACAACACACACACACACACACACCGACAACACACACACACACCGACAACACACACACACACACACACTGACAACACACACACACACACACCGACAACACACACACACAAACACCGACAACACACACACACACACACACACACACACACACACCGACAACACACACACACACCGACAACACACACACACACCGACAACACACACACACACCGACAACACACACACACACACACCGACAACACACACACACACACCGACAACACACACACACACACACCGACAACACATAAACACACACACACCGACAACACACACACACACACACTGACAACACACACACACACACACCGACAACACACACACACACACACACACCCACAACACACACACACCGACAACACACACACACACACCGACAACACACACACACACCGACAACACACACACACACACACACTGACAACACACACACACACACACACCGACAACACACACACACACACACCGACAACACACACACACACACACACACACACACACCGACAACACACACACACACACACCGACAACACACACACACCGACAACACACACACACACACACACACACTCGGACAACACACACACCGACAACACACACACACACAACACACACACACACACCGACAACACACACACACACACACCGACAACACACACACACACACACTGACAACACACACACACACACACCGACAACACACACACACACACGCCGACAACACACACACACACACCGACAACACACACACACACCGACAACACACACACACACACACACACACACACACACCGACAACACACACACACACCGACAACACACACACACACACCGACAACACACACACACACACCGACAACACACACACACACACAGACAACACATAAACACACACACACCGACAACACACACACACACACACTGACAACACACACACACACCGACAACACACACGCACACACACACACCGACAACACACACACACACACCGACAACACACACACACACACACCGACCACACACACACACACCGACAACACACACACACACCGACAACACACACACACCGACAACACACACACACACACAGCGACAACACACACACACACCGACAACACACACACACACAACACACACACACACACACTGACAACACACACACACACCGACAACACAAACACACACCGACAACACACACACACACACAACACACACACACACACCGACAACACACACACACACACACACCGACAACACACACACACACACACTGACAACACACACACACACACACACACACACCGACAACACACACACACACACACCAACAACACACACACACACACACACACACCGACAACACACACACACACACACACACACCGACAACACACACACACCGACAACACACACACACACAACACACACACACACACACACACACACACACACACACAGACACACCGACAACACACACACACACTGACAACACACACACACACACCGACAACACACACACACACCGACAACACACACACACACACACAACACACACACACACACCGACAACAAACAGACACACACACCGACAACACACACACACACACACCGACAACACACACACACACACACACACTGACAACACACACACACACACACCGACAACACACACACACACACACACCGACAACACACACACACCGACAACACACACACACACACACACCGACAACACACACACACACCGACAACACACACACACACACACACACTGACAACACACACACACACACACACACCGACAACACACACACACACACACCGACAACACACACACACACACACACACACACACACCGACAACACACACACACACACACACACCGACAACACACACACACCGACAACACACACACACACACACACTCGGACAACACACACACCGACAACACACACACACACAACACACACACACACACCGACAACACACACACACACACACCGACAACACACACACACACACACTGACAACACACACACACACACACCGACAACACACACACACACACGCCGACAACACACACACACACACCGACAACACACACACACACACCGACAACACACACACACACACAGACAACACATAAACACACACACACCGACAACACACACACACACACACTGACAACACACACACACACCGACAACACACACACACACACACACACACACCGACAACACACACACACACACCGACAACACACACACACACACCGACCACACACACACACACCGACAACACACACACACACCGACAACACACACACACACACCGACAACACACACACACACACAGCGACAACACACACACACACCGACAACACACACACACACAACACACACACACACACTGACAACACACACACACACCGACAACACAAACACACACCGACAACACACACACACACACACAACACACACACACACCGACAACACACACACACACACACCGACAACACACACACACACACACTGACAACACACACACACACACACACACCGACAACACACACACACACACACCAACACACACACACACACACACACACACACACACACCGACAACACACACACACACACACACACACCGACAACACACACACACCGACAACACACACACACACAACACACACACACACACACACACACACACACAGACACACCGACAACACACACACACACTGACAACACACACACACACACCGACAACACACACACACACCGACAACACACACACACACACACACACACCGACAACACACACACACACTGACAACACACACACACACAACACACACACACACACCGACAACACACACACACACACACACACCGACAACACACACACACACACACCGATAACACACACACACACACACACACACCAACAACACACACACACACACCGACAACACACACACACACACACACCGACAACACACACACACACACACACCGACAACACACACACACCGACAACACACACACACACACCGACAACACACACACACACACACACCGACAACACACACACACACACACACCGACAACACACACACACACACACACCGACAACACACACACACACACACCGACAACACACACACACACACACACACACCGACAACACACACACACACACACACACCGACAACACACACACACCGACAACACACACACACACACACACACACTCGGACAACACACACACCGACAACACACACACACACAACACACACACACACCGACAACACACACACACACACACACACACACACACACACACACACACACACACACTGACAACACACACACACACACACCGACAACACACACACACACACACCGACAACACACACACACACACCGACAACACACACACACACCGACAACACACACACACACCGACAACACACACACACACACACACACCGACAACACACACACACACCGACAACACACACACACACACCGACAACACACACACACACACCGACAACACACACACACACACACTGACAACACATAAACACACACACACCAACAACACACACACAAACACACTGACAACACACACACACCGACAACACACACACACACACACACACCGACAATACACACACACCGACAACACACACACACACACACACACCGACAACACACACACACACCGACAACACACACACACACACACACACTGACAACACACACACACACACACCGACAACACACACACACACACACCGACAACACACACACACACACACACACACACACACCGACAACACACACACACACCGACAACACACACACACACCGACAACACACACACACACCGACAACACACACACACACACACCGACAACACACACACACACACCGACAACACACACACACACACACCGACAACACATAAACACACACACACCGACAACACACACACACACACACTGACAACACACACACACACACACCGACAACACACACACACACACACACACCGACAACACACACACACCGACAACACACACACACACACACCGACAACACACACACACACCGACAACACACACACACACACACACACTGACAACACACACACACACACACACACCGACAACACACACACACACACACCGACAACACACACACACACACACACACACACACCGACAACACACACACACACACACACACCGACAACACACACACACCGACAACACACACACACACACACACTCGGACAACACACACACCGACAACACACACACACACAACACACACACACACACCGACAACACACACACACACACACCGACAACACACACACACACACACTGACAACACACACACACACACACCGACAACACACACACACACACGCCGACAACACACACACACACACCGACAACACACACACACACACACCGACAACACACACACACACACCGACAACAAACACACACACACACCGACAACACATAAACACACACACACCGACAACACACACACACACACACTGACAACAAACACACACACACACCGACAACACATAAACACACACACACCGACAACACACACACACACACACCGACAACACACACACACACCGACAACACACACACACACACACACTGACAACACACACACACACACACACACCGACAACACACACACACACACACCGACAACACACACACACACACACACACCGACAACACACACACACCGACAACACACACACACACACACACTCGGACAACACACACACCGACAACACACACACACACAACACACACACACACACCGACAACACACACACACACACACCGACAACACACACACACACACACTGACAACACACAGACACACACACCGACAACACACACACACACACGCCGACAACACACACACACACACCGACAACACACACACACACCGACAACACACACACACACACAGACAACACATAAACACACACACACCGACAACACACACACACACACACTGACAACACACACACACACCGACAACACACACACACACACACACACCGACAACACACACACACACACCGACAACACACACACACACACCGACCACACACACACACACCGACAACACACACACACACCGACAACACACACACACACACACCGACAACACACACACACACACAGCGACAACACACACACACACCGACAACACACACACAACACACACACACACACACTGACAACACACACACACACCGACAACACAAACACACACCGACAACACACACACACACACACAACACACACACACACACCGACAACACACACACACACACACCGACAACACACACACACACACACTGACAACACACACACACACACACCGACAACACACACACACACACACACCAACAACACACACACACACACACACACACACCGACAACACACACACACACACACACACACCGACAACACACACACACCGACAACACACACACACACAACACACACACACACACACACACACACACACACACAGACACACCGACAACACACACACACACTGACAACACACACACACACACACCGACAACACACACACACACCGACAACACACACACACACACCGACAACAAACAGACACACACACCGACAACACACACACACACACACCGACAACACACACACACACACACACACCGACAACACACACACACACACCAACAACACACACACACACACACACACACACCGACAACACACACACACACACACACACACCGACAACACACACACACCGACAACACACACACACACAACACACACACACACACACACACACACACACACACAGACACACCGACAACACACACACACACTGACAACACACACACACACACACCGACAACACACACACACACCGACAACACACACACACACACCGACAACAAACAGACACACACACCGACAACACACACACACACACACCGACAACACACACACACACACACCGACAACACACACACACACCGACAACACACACACACACACCGACAACACACACACACACACACACACACACCGACAACACACACACACACACACCGATAACACACACACACACACACACACACCAACAACACACACACACACACCGACAACACACACACACACACACACCGACAACACACACACACACACACCGACAACACACACACACCGACAACACACACACACACACCGACAACACACACACACACACACACCGACAACACACACACACACACACACCGACAACACACACACACACACCGACAACACACACACACACACACCGACAACACACACACACACACACACACACCGACAACACACACACACACACACACACCGACAACACACACACACACACCGACAACACACAAACACACACACCGACAACACATAAACACACACACACCGACAACACACACACACACACACTGACAACACACACACACACACACCGACAACACACACACACACACACACACACCGACAACACACACACACCGACAACACACACACACACACACACACCGACAACACACACACACACCGACAACACACACACACACACTGACAACACACACACACACCGACAACACACACACACCGACAACACACACACACCGACAACACACACACACACACACCGACAACACACACACACACACACCGACAACACACACACACACACACTGACAACACACACACACACACACACCGACAACACACACACACACACACCGACAACACACACACACACACACACACCGACAACACACACACACACACACACACCGACAACACACACACACCGACAACACACACACACACACACACACACACACTCGGACAACACACACACCGACAACACACACACACACAACACACACACACACACCGACAACACACAGACACACCGACAACACACACACACACACTGACAACACACACACACACACACCGACAACACACACACACACACACTGACAACACACACACACACACCGACAACACACACACACACCGACAACACACACACACACACACACACACACACACCGACAACACACACACACACCGACAACACACACACACCGACAACACACACACACACACACACACCGACAACACATAAACACACACACACCGACAACACACACACACACACACTGACAACACACACACACACACACCGACAACACACACACACACACACCGACAACACACATACACACACACCGACAACACACACACACACACACCGACCACACACACACACACAGACAACACACACACACACACACCGACAACACACACACACACCGACAACACACACACACACACACCGACAACACACACACACACACACACCGATAACACACACACACACACACACCAACAACACACACACACACACACACACACACACACCAACAACACACACACACACCGACAACACACACACACACACACACCGACAACACACACACACACACCGACAACACACACACACCGACAACACACACACACACACACCGACAACACACACACACCGACAACACACACACACACACACACACCGACAACACACACACACACACACACACCGACAACACACACACACACACACACCGACAACACACACACACACACCGACAACACACACACACACCGACAACACACACACACACACACACCGACAACACACACACACACACCGACAACACACACACACACAACACACACACACACTGACAACACACACACACCGACAACACACACACACCGACAACACACACACACACACACACAACACACACACACACACCGACAACACACAGACACACACACCGACAACACACACACACAAACACACCGACAACACACACACACACACACACCGACAACACACACACACACACACACCGACAACACACACACACATATCGACAACACACACACAAAAACCAGCAACACACACACACACACCGACAACACACACACACACACACCGACAACACACACACACCGACAACACACAAACACACACACACACCGACAACACACACACACACACACCGACAACACACACACACACACACACTGACAACACACACACACACACACACCGACAACACACACACACACACACCGACAACACACACACACACACACACACACACACCGACAACACACACACACACACACCGACAACACACACACACCGACAACACACACACACACACACACACACTCGGACAACACACACACCGACAACACACACACACACAACACACACACACACCGACAACACACACACACACACACACACACACACACACACACACACACACACACTGACAACACACACACACACACACCGACAACACACACACACACACACCGACAACACACACACACACACCGACAACACACACACACACCGACAACACACACACACACCGACAACACACACACACACACACACCGACAACACACACACACACCGACAACACACACACACACACACCGACAACACACACACACACACCGACAACACACACACACACACACCGACAACACATAAACACACACACACCAACAACACACACACAAACACACTGACAACACACACACACACACACACCGACAACACACACACACCGACAACACACACACACACACACACCGACAACACACACACACACCGACAACACACACACACACACACACTGACAACACACACACACACACACCGACAACACACACACACAAACACCGACAACACACACACACACACACACACAAACACACACCGACAACACACACACACACCGACAACACACACACACACCGACAACACACACACACACCGACAACACACACACACACACACCGACAACACACACACACACACCGACAACACACACACACACCGACAACACATAAACACACACACACCGACAACACACACACACACACACTGACAACACACACACACACACACCGACAACACACACACACACACACACACCCACAACACACACACACCGACAACACACACACACACACCGACAACACACACACACACCGACAACACACACACACACACACACTGACAACACACACACACACACACACCGACAACACACACACACACACACCGACAACACACACACACACACACCGACAACACACACACACCGACAACACACACACACACACACACACACTCGGACAACACACACACCGACAACACACACACACACAACACACACACACACACCGACAACACACACACACACACACCGACAACACACACACACACACACTGACAACACACACACACACACACCGACAACACACACACACACACGCCGACAACACACACACACACACCGACAACACACACACACACCGACAACACACACACACACACACACACACACACACACCGACAACACACACACACACCGACAACACACACACACACACCGACAACACACACACACACACCGACAACACACACACACACACAGACAACACATAAACACACACACACCGACAACACACACACACACACACTGACAACACACACACACACCGACAACACACACGCACACACACACACCGACAACACACACACACACACCGACAACACACACACACACCGACAACACACACACACACACACACCGACAACACACACACACACACCGACAACACACACACACACAACACACACACACACTGACAACACACACACACCGACAACACACACACACCGACAACACACACACACACACACACAACACACACACACACACCGACAACACACAGACACACACACCGACAACACACACACACAAACACACCGACAACACACACACACACACACCGACAACACACACACACACACACACCGACAACACACACACACATATCGACAACACACACACAAAAACCAGCAACACACACACACACACCGACAACACACACACACACACACCGACAACACACACACACCGACAACACACAAACACACACACACACCGACAACACACACACACACACACCGACAACACACACACACACACACACTGACAACACACACACACACACACACCGACAACACACACACACACACACCGACAACACACACACACACACACACACACACACACACACACCGACAACACACACACACACACACCGACAACACACACACACCGACAACACACACACACACACACACACACTCGGACAACACACACACCGACAACACACACACACACAACACACACACACACCGACAACACACACACACACACACACACACACACACACACACACACCACACACTGACAACACACACACACACACACCGACAACACACACACACACACACCGACAACACACACACACACACCGACAACACACACACACACCGACAACACACACACACACCGACAACACACACACACACACACACCGACAACACACACACACACCGACAACACACACACACACACACCGACAACACACACACACACACACCGACAACACACACACACACACACACTGACAACACACACACACACACACACCGACAACACACACACACACACACCGACAACACACACACACACACACACACACACACACACACCGACAACACACACACACACACACCGACAACACACACACACCGACAACACACACACACACACACACACACTCGGACAACACACACACCGACAACACACACACACACAACACACACACACACCGACAACACACACACACACACACACACACACACACACACACACACACACACACACACTGACAACACACACACACACACACCGACAACACACACACACACACACCGACAACACACACACACACACCGACAACACACACACACACCGACAACACACACACACACCGACAACACACACACACACACACACCGACAACACACACACACACCGACAACACACACACACACACACCGACAACACACACACACACACCGACAACACACACACACACACACACCGACAACACATAAACACACACACACCAACAACACACACACAAACACACTGACAACACACACACACACACACACCGACAACACACACACACCGACAACACACACACACACACACACCGACAACACACACACACACCGACAACACACACACACACACACACTGACAACACACACACACACACACCGACAACACACACACACAAACACCGACAACACACACACACACACACACACACACACACACCGACAACACACACACACACCGACAACACACACACACACCGACAACACACACACACACCGACAACACACACACACACACACCGACAACACACACACCGACAACACACACACACACAACACACACACACACACCGACAACACACAGACACACCGACAACACACACACACACACTGACAACACACACACACACACACCGACAACACACACACACACACACTGACAACACACACACACACACCGACAACACACACACACACCGACAACACACACACACACACACACACACACACACCGACAACACACACACACACCGACAACACACACACACCGACAACACACACACACACACACACACCGACAACACATAAACACACACACACCGACAACACACACACACACACACTGACAACACACACACACACACACCGACAACACACACACACACACACCGACAACACACATACACACACACCGACAACACACACACACACACACCGACCACACACACACACACAGACAACACACACACACACACACCGACAACACACACACACACCGACAACACACACACACACACACCGACAACACACACACACACACACACCGATAACACACACACACACACACACCAACAACACACACACACACACACACACACACACACCAACAACACACACACACACCGACAACACACACACACACACACACCGACAACACACACACACACACCGACAACACACACACACCGACAACACACACACACACACACCGACAACACACACACACCGACAACACACACACACACACACACACCGACAACACACACACACACACACACACCGACAACACACACACACACACACACCGACAACACACACACACACACCGACAACACACACACACACCGACAACACACACACACACACACACCGACAACACACACACACACACCGACAACACACACACACACAACACACACACACACTGACAACACACACACACCGACAACACACACACACCGACAACACACACACACACACACACAACACACACACACACACCGACAACACACAGACACACACACCGACAACACACACACACAAACACACCGACAACACACACACACACACACACCGACAACACACACACACACACACACCGACAACACACACACACATATCGACAACACACACACAAAAACCAGCAACACACACACACACACCGACAACACACACACACACACACCGACAACACACACACACCGACAACACACAAACACACACACACACCGACAACACACACACACACACACCGACAACACACACACACACACACACTGACAACACACACACACACACACACCGACAACACACACACACACACACCGACAACACACACACACACACACACACACACACCGACAACACACACACACACACACCGACAACACACACACACCGACAACACACACACACACACACACACACTCGGACAACACACACACCGACAACACACACACACACAACACACACACACACCGACAACACACACACACACACACACACACACACACACACACACACACACACACTGACAACACACACACACACACACCGACAACACACACACACACACACCGACAACACACACACACACACCGACAACACACACACACACCGACAACACACACACACACCGACAACACACACACACACACACACCGACAACACACACACACACCGACAACACACACACACACACACCGACAACACACACACACACACCGACAACACACACACACACACACCGACAACACATAAACACACACACACCAACAACACACACACAAACACACTGACAACACACACACACACACACACCGACAACACACACACACCGACAACACACACACACACACACACCGACAACACACACACACACCGACAACACACACACACACACACACTGACAACACACACACACACACACCGACAACACACACACACAAACACCGACAACACACACACACACACACACACAAACACACACCGACAACACACACACACACCGACAACACACACACACACCGACAACACACACACACACCGACAACACACACACACACACACCGACAACACACACACACACACCGACAACACACACACACACCGACAACACATAAACACACACACACCGACAACACACACACACACACACTGACAACACACACACACACACACCGACAACACACACACACACACACACACCCACAACACACACACACCGACAACACACACACACACACCGACAACACACACACACACCGACAACACACACACACACACACACTGACAACACACACACACACACACACCGACAACACACACACACACACACCGACAACACACACACACACACACCGACAACACACACACACCGACACACACACACACACACACACACACACTCGGACAACACACACACCGACAACACACACACACACAACACACACACACACACCGACAACACACACACACACACACCGACAACACACACACACACACACTGACAACACACACACACACACACCGACAACACACACACACACACGCCGACAACACACACACACACACCGACAACACACACACACACCGACAACACACACACACACACACACACACACACACACCGACAACACACACACACACCGACAACACACACACACACACCGACAACACACACACACACACCGACAACACACACACACACACAGACAACACATAAACACACACACACCGACAACACACACACACACACACTGACAACACACACACACACCGACAACACACACGCACACACACACACCGACAACACACACACACACACCGACAACACACACACACACCGACAACACACACACACACACACACCGACAACACACACACACACACCGACAACACACACACACACAACACACACACACACTGACAACACACACACACCGACAACACACACACACCGACAACACACACACACACACACACAACACACACACACACACCGACAACACACAGACACACACACCGACAACACACACACACAAACACACCGACAACACACACACACACACACCGACAACACACACACACACACACACCGACAACACACACACACATATCGACAACACACACACAAAAACCAGCAACACACACACACACACCGACAACACACACACACACACACCGACAACACACACACACCGACAACACACAAACACACACACACACCGACAACACACACACACACACACCGACAACACACACACACACACACACTGACAACACACACACACACACACACCGACAACACACACACACACACACCGACAACACACACACACACACACACACACACACACACACCGACAACACACACACACACACACCGACAACACACACACACCGACAACACACACACACACACACACACACTCGGACAACACACACACCGACAACACACACACACACAACACACACACACACCGACAACACACACACACACACACACACACACACACACACACACACACACACACACTGACAACACACACACACACACACCGACAACACACACACACACACACCGACAACACACACACACACACCGACAACACACACACACACCGACAACACACACACACACCGACAACACACACACACACACACACCGACAACACACACACACACCGACAACACACACACACACACACCGACAACACACACACACACACACCGACAACACACACACACACACACACTGACAACACACACACACACACACACCGACAACACACACACACACACACCGACAACACACACACACACACACACACACACACACACACCGACAACACACACACACACACACCGACAACACACACACACCGACAACACACACACACACACACACACACTCGGACAACACACACACCGACAACACACACACACACAACACACACACACACCGACAACACACACACACACACACACACACACACACACACACACACACACACACACACTGACAACACACACACACACACACCGACAACACACACACACACACACCGACAACACACACACACACACCGACAACACACACACACACCGACAACACACACACACACCGACAACACACACACACACACACACCGACAACACACACACACACCGACAACACACACACACACACACCGACAACACACACACACACACCGACAACACACACACACACACACACCGACAACACATAAACACACACACACCAACAACACACACACAAACACACTGACAACACACACACACACACACACCGACAACACACACACACCGACAACACACACACACACACACACCGACAACACACACACACACCGACAACACACACACACACACACACTGACAACACACACACACACACACCGACAACACACACACACAAACACCGACAACACACACACACACACACACACACACACACACCGACAACACACACACACACCGACAACACACACACACACCGACAACACACACACACACCGACAACACACACACACACACACCGACAACACACACACACACACCGACAACACACACACACACACACCGACAACACATAAACACACACACACCGACAACACACACACACACACACTGACAACACACACACACACACACCGACAACACACACACACACACACACACACCCACAACACACA
>NW_027675444.1:357500-370000 GCF_965601325.2 Salmo salar
ACACACACACACCGACAACACACACACACACTGACAACACACACACACACAACACACACACACACACCGACAACACACACACACACACACCGACAACACACACACACACACACCGATAACACACACACACACACACACACACCAACAACACACACACACACACCGACAACACACACACACACACACACCGACAACACACACACACACACACACCGACAACACACACACACCGACAACACACACACACACACCGACAACACACACACACACACACACCGACAACACACACACACACACACACCGACAACACACACACACACACACACCGACAACACACACACACACACACCGACAACACACACACACACACACACACACCGACAACACACACACACACACACACACCGACAACACACACACACCGACAACACACACACACACACACACACACTCGGACAACACACACACCGACAACACACACACACACAACACACACACACACCGACAACACACACACACACACACACACACACACACACACACACACACACACACACACACTGACAACACACACACACACACACAGCGACAACACACACACACACCGACAACACACACACACACAACACACACACACACACACTGACAACACACACACACACCGACAACACAAACACACACCGACAACACACACACACACACAACACACACACACACACCGACAACACACACACACACACACACCGACAACACACACACACACACACTGACAACACACACACACACACACACACCGACAACACACACACACACACACCAACAACACACACACACACACACACACACCGACAACACACACACACACACACACACACCGACAACACACACACACCGACAACACACACACACACACACACACACACACACACACACACACACACACACACAGACACACCGACAACACACACACACACTGACAACACACACACACACACCGACAACACACACACACACCGACAACACACACACACACACACAACACACACACACACACCGACAACAAACAGACACACACACCGACAACACACACACACACACACCGACAACACACACACACACACACACACTGACAACACACACACACACACACCGACAACACACACACACACACACACCGACAACACACACACACCGACAACACACACACACACACACACCGACAACACACACACACACCGACAACACACACACACACACACACACTGACAACACACACACACACACACCGACAACACACACACACACACACCGACAACACACACACACACACACACACACACACACCGACAACACACACACACACACACACACCGACAACACACACACACCGACAACACACACACACACACACACTCGGACAACACACACACCGACAACACACACACACACAACACACACACACACACACACCGACAACACACACACACACACACCGACAACACACACACACACACACTGACAACACACACACACACCGACAACACACACACACACACGCCGACAACACACACACACACACCGACAACACACACACACACACCGACAACACACACACACACACAGACAACACATAAACACACACACACCGACAACACACACACACACACACTGACAACACACACACACACCGACAACACACACACACACACACACACACACCGACAACACACACACACACACCGACAACACACACACACACACCGACCACACACACACACACCGACAACACACACACACACCGACAACACACACACACACACCGACAACACACACACACACACAGCGACAACACACACACACACCGACAACACACACACACACAACACACACACACACACTGACAACACACACACACACCGACAACACAAACACACACCGACAACACACACACACACACACAACACACACACACACACCGACAACACACACACACACACACCGACAACACACACACACACACACTGACAACACACACACACACACACACACACCGACAACACACACACACACACACCAACAACACACACACACACACACACACACACACACCGACAACACACACACACACACACACACACCGACAACACACACACACCGACAACACACACACACACAACACACACACACACACACACACACACACACACAGACACACCGACAACACACACACACACTGACAACACACACACACACACCGACAACACACACACACACCGACAACACACACACACACACACACACACCGACAACACACACACACACTGACAACACACACACACACAACACACACACACACACCGACAACACACACACACACACACCGACAACACACACACACACACACCGATAACACACACACACACACACACACACCAACAACACACACACACACACCGACAACACACACACACACACACACCGACAACACACACACACACACACACCGACAACACACACACACCGACAACACACACACACACACCGACAACACACACACACACACACACCGACAACACACACACACACACACACCGACAACACACACACACACACACACCGACAACACACACACACACACACCGACAACACACACACACACACACACCGACAACACACACACACACACACACACCGACAACACACACACACCGACAACACACACACACACACACACACACTCGGACAACACACACACCGACAACACACACACACACAACACACACACACACCGACAACACACACACACACACACACACACACACACACACACACACACACACTGACAACACACACACACACACACCGACAACACACACACACACACACCGACAACACACACACACACACCGACAACACACACACACACCGACAACACACACACACACCGACAACACACACACACACACACACACCGACAACACACACACACACCGACAACACACACACACACACCGACAACACACACACACACACCGACAACACACACACACACACACTGACAACACATAAACACACACACACCAACAACACACACACAAACACACTGACAACACACACACACCGACAACACACACACACACACACCGACAATACACACACACCGACAACACACACACACACACACACCGACAACACACACACACACCGACAACACACACACACACACACACACTGACAACACACACACACACACACCGACAACACACACACACACACACCGACAACACACACACACACACACACACACACACACACACACCGACAACACACACACACACCGACAACACACACACACACCGACAACACACACACACACCGACAACACACACACACACACACCGACAACACACACACACACACCGACAACACACACACACACACACCGACAACACATAAACACACACACACCCCGACAACACACACACACACACACTGACAACACACACACACACACACCGACAACACACACACACACACACACACCGACAACACACACACACCGACAACACACACACACACACACCGACAACACACACACACACCGACAACACACACACACACACACACACTGACAACACACACACACACACACACACCGACAACACACACACACACACACCGACAACACACACACACACACACACACACACCGACAACACACACACACACACACACACCGACAACACACACACACCGACAACACACACACACACACACACTCGGACAACACACACACCGACAACACACACACACACAACACACACACACACACCGACAACACACACACACACACACCGACAACACACACACACACACACTGACAACACACACACACACACACCGACAACACACACACACACACGCCGACAACACACACACACACACCGACAACACACACACACACACACCGACAACACACACACACACACACACCGACAACAAACACACACACACACCGACAACACATAAACACACACACACCGACAACACACACACACACACACTGACAACACACACACACACACACCGACAACACACACACACACACACACACCGACAACACACACACACCGACAACACACACACACACACACCGACAACACACACACACACCGACAACACACACACACACACACACTGACAACACACACACACACACACACACCGACAACACACACACACACACACCGACAACACACACACACACACACACACACACACACACACCGACAACACACACACACACACACACACCGACAACACACACACACCGACAACACACACACACACACACACTCGGACAACACACACACCGACAACACACACACACACAACACACACACACACACCGACAACACACACACACACACACACCGACAACACACACACACACACACTGACAACACACAGACACACACACCGACAACACACACACACACACGCCGACAACACACACACACACACCGACAACACACACACACACACCGACAACACACACACACACACAGACAACACATAAACACACACACACCGACAACACACACACACACACACTGACAACACACACACACACCGACAACACACACACACACACACACACCGACAACACACACACACACACCGACAACACACACACACACACCGACCACACACACACACACCGACAACACACACACACAACCACAACACACACACACACACACCGACAACACACACACACACACAGCGACAACACACACACACACCGACAACACACACACAACACACACACACACACACTGACAACACACACACACACCGACAACACAAACACACACCGACAACACACACACACACACACAACACACACACACACACCGACAACACACACACACACACACCGACAACACACACACACACACACACTGACAACACACACACACACACACCGACAACACACACACACACACACACCAACAACACACACACACACACACACACACACCGACAACACACACACACACACACACACACCGACAACACACACACACCGACAACACACACACACACAACACACACACACACACACACACACACACACACACACACAGACACACCGACAACACACACACACACTGACAACACACACACACACACCGACAACACACACACACACCGACAACACACACACACACACCGACAACAAACAGACACACACACCGACAACACACACACACACACACCGACAACACACACACACACACACACACCGACAACACACACACACACCGACAACACACACACACACACCGACAACACACACACACACACACACACACCGACAACACACACACACACACACCGATAACACACACACACACACACACACCAACAACACACACACACACACCGACAACACACACACACACACACACCGACAACACACACACACACACACCGACAACACACACACACCGACAACACACACACACACACCGACAACACACACACACACACACACCGACAACACACACACACACACACACCGACAACACACACACACACACCGACAACACACACACACACACACCGACAACACACACACACACACACACCGACAACACACACACACACACACACACACCGACAACACACACACACACACCGACAACACACAAACACACACACCGACAACACATAAACACACACACACCGACAACACACACACACACACACTGACAACACACACACACACACACCGACAACACACACACACACACACACACACCGACAACACACACCGACAACACACACACACACACACACACCGACAACACACACACACACCGACAACACACACACACACACACACACTGACAACACACACACACACACACACACCGACAACACACACACACACACACCGACAACACACACACACACACACACACACACACACCGACAACACACACACACACACACACACCGACAACACACAAACACCGACAACACACACACACACACACACTCGGACAACACACACACCGACAACACACACACACACAACACACACACACACACCGACAACACACACACACACACACCGACAACACACACACACACACTGACAACACACACACACACACACCGACAACACACACACACACACGCCGACAACACACACACACACACCGACAACACACACACACACACACACACCGACAACACACACACACCGACAACACACACACACACACACACTCGGACAACACACACACCGACAACACACACACACACAACACACACACACACACCGACAACACACACACACACACACCGACAACACACACACACACACACTGACAACACACAGACACACACACCGACAACACACACACACACACGCCGACAACACACACACACACACCGACAACACACACACACACACCGACAACACACACACACACACAGACAACACATAAACACACACACACCGACAACACACACACACACACACTGACAACACACACACACACCGACAACACACACACACACACACACACCGACAACACACACACACACACCGACAACACACACACACACACCGACCACACACACACACACCGACAACACACACACACACCGACAACACACACACACACACACCGACAACACACACACACACACAGCGACAACACACACACACACCGACAACACACACACAACACACACACACACACACTGACAACACACACACACACCGACAACACAAACACACACCGACAACACACACACACACACACAACACACACACACACACCGACAACACACACACACACACACCGACAACACACACACACACACACACACACACCGACAACACACACACACACACACACACACCGACAACACACACACACCGACAACACACACACACACAACACACACACACACACACACACACACACACAGACACACCGACAACACACACACACACTGACAACACACACACACACACCGACAACACACACACACACCGACAACACACACACACACACCGACAACAAACAGACACACACACCGACAACACACACACACACACACCGACAACACACACACACACACACACACCGACAACACACACACACACCGACAACACACACACACACACCGACAACACACACACACACACACACACACCGACAACACACACACACACACACCGATAACACACACACACACACACACACCAACAACACACACACACACACCGACAACACACACACACACACACACCGACAACACACACACACACACACCGACAACACACACACACCGACAACACACACACACACACCGACAACACACACACACACACACACCGACAACACACACACACACACACACCGACAACACACACACACACACCGACAACACACACACACACACACCGACAACACACACACACACACACACCGACAACACACACACACACACACACACACCGACAACACACACACACACACCGACAACACACAAACACACACACCGACAACACATAAACACAAACACACCGACAACACACACACACACACACTGACAACACACACACACACACACCGACAACACACACACACACACACACACACCGACAACACACACCGACAACACACACACACACACACACACCGACAACACACACACACACCGACAACACACACACACACACACACACTGACAACACACACACACACACACACACCGACAACACACACACACACACACCGACAACACACACACACACACACACACACACACACCGACAACACACACACACACACACACACCGACAACACACAAACACCGACAACACACACACACACACACACTCGGACAACACACACACCGACAACACACACACACACAACACACACACACACACCGACAACACACACACACACACACCGACAACACACACACACACACTGACAACACACACACACACACACCGACAACACACACACACACACGCCGACAACACACACACACACACCGACAACACACACACACACCACACACACACACACACACACGCACACACACACACACACACCGACAACACACACACACACACGCCGACAACACACACACACACACCGACAACACACACACACACCGACAACACACACACACACACACACACACACACACACACACCGACAACACACACACACACCGACAACACACACACACACACCGACAACACACACACACACACCGACAACACACACACACACACAGACAACACATAAACACACACACACCGACAACACACACACACACACACTGACAACACACACACACACCGACAACACACACACACACACACACACACACCGACAACACACACACACACACCGACAACACACACACACACACCGACCACACACACACACACCGACAACACACACACACACCGACAACACACACACACACACCGACAACACACACACACACACAGCGACAACACACACACACACCGACAACACACACACACACAACACACACACACACACACTGACAACACACACACACACCGACAACACAAACACACACCGACAACACACACACACACACACAACACACACACACACACCGACAACACACACACACACCGACAACACACACACACACACACTGACAACACACACACACACACACACACACCGACAACACACACACACACACACCAACAACACACACACACACACACACACACACACCGACAACACACACACACACACACACACACCGACAACACACACACACCGACAACACACACACACACACACACACACACACACACACACACACACACACACACAGACACACCGACAACACACACACACACTGACAACACACACACACCGACAACACACACACACACCGACAACACACACACACACACACAACACACACACACACACCGACAACAAACAGACACACACACCGACAACACACACACACACACACCGACAACACACACACACACACACCGACAACACACACACACACACACCGACAACACACACACACACACCGACAACACACACACACACACACACACACCGACAACACACACACACACACACCGATAACACACACACACACACACACCAACAACACACACACACACACCGACAACACACACACACACACACACCGACAACACACACACACACACACACCGACAACACACACACACCGACAACACACACACACACACACACCGACAACACACACACACACACACACCGACAACACAAACACACACACACCGATAACACACACGCCGACAACACACACACACACACACACACACCGACAACACACACACACACCGACAACACACACACACACCGACAACACACACACACACAACACACACACACACACCGACAACACACACACACCGACAACACACACACACACACACCGACAACACACACACACACACACCGACAACACACACACACCGACAACACACACACACACACCGACAACACACACACACACCGACAACACACACACACACACCGACAACACTCACACACACACACCGACAACACACACAAACACACCGACAACACACACACACACCGACAACACACACACACACACACCGACAACACACACACACACAACACACACACACACACACTGACAACACACACACACACACCGACAACACACACACACACACCGACAACAAACATACACACACACCGACAACACACACACACAAACACACCGACAACACACACACACACACACACCGACAACACACACACACACACACACACACACACCGACAACACACACACACATATCGACAACACACACACACAAAAACCAGCAACACACACACACACACCGACAACACACACACACACCAACAACACACACACACACACCGACAACACTCACACACACACACCGACAACACACACACACACACACCGACAACACACACACACACACGACAACACACACACACACACACCGACAACACACACACACACAACACACACACACACACACTGACAACACACACACACACACACAACACACACACACACACCGACAACACACACACACACACACACACACACACACACACACACCGACAACACACACACACACACACACACACACACACACACACACACACACACACACACACACACACACACACCGACAACACACACACACACACACCGACAACACACACACACACACCGACAACACACACACACACACCGACAACACACACACACACGACAACACACACACACACACACACCGACAACACACACACACACACACGACAACACACACACACACACCGACAACACACACACACACACACCGACAACACACACACACACCGACAACACACACACACACACACCGACAACACACACACACACACGACAACACACACACACACACACACACACACACACACACACCGACAACACACACACACACCGACAACACACACACACACACACCGACAACACACACACACACACACCGACAACACACACACACACACCGACAACACACACACACACACCGACACACACACACACACACACACACACACCGACAACACACACACACACACACCGACAACACACACACACACACCGACAACACACACACACACACCGACACACACACACACACACACACCGACAACACACACACACACACACCGACAACACACACACACCGACAACACACACACACACACACCGACAACACACACACACACACACACCGACAACACACACACACACACACCACACACACACCCGACACACACACACACACACACACACACACCGACAACACACACACACACCGACAACACACACACACACACCGACAACACACACACACACACACACACACACACACACACACACACACACACACACGACAACACACACACACACACACCGACAACACACACACACACACACACGACACACACACACACACCGACAACACACACACACACACCGACAACACACACACACACCGACACACACACACACACACACCGACAACACACACACACACACACCGACAACACACACACACACACCGACAACACACACACACACCGACAACACACACACACACACACCGACAACACACACACACACACACACACACACACACACACCGACACACACACACACACACACCGACACACACACACACACACACCGACAACACACACACACACACACCGACAACACACACACACACACACCGACAACACACACACACACACACACCGACAACACACACACACACACACACACACCGACAACACACACACACACACCGACAACACACACACACACACACCGACAACACAACACACACACACCGACAACACACACACACACACACGACAACACACACACACACACACGACAACACACACACACACACACACCGACAACACACACACACAACACCGACAACACACACACACACACCGACAACACACACACACACACACCGACAACACACACACACACACACACACACACACACACACAACACACACACACACACACCACACACACACACACACACCGACAACACACACACACACACACCGACAACACACACACACACACACACCGACAACACACACACACACACACACCGACAACACACACACACACACACACACACACACACACCGACAACACACACACACACGACAACACACACACACACACCGACAACACACACACACACACCGACAACACACACACACACACCGACAACACACACACACACCGACAACACACACACACACACACCGACAACACACACACACACACACCGACAACACACACACACACACACACCGACAACACACACACACACACACCGACAACACACACACACACACGACAACACACACACACACCGACAACACACACACACACACACACACACACACACACACCGACAACACAACACACACACCGACAACACACACACACACACACCGACAACACACACACACACACACACCGACAACACACACACACACACACGACAACACACACACACCGACAACACACACACACACACACACCGACAACACACACACACACACACCACAACACACACACACACACCGACAACACACACACACACACCGACAACACACACACACACCGACAACACACACACACACACACAACACACACACACACACACCGACAACACACACACACCGACAACACACACACACACACACACCGACAACACACACACACACACGACAACACACACACACACACACCGACACACACACACACACACCACACACACACACACACCGACAACACACACACACACAC
>NW_027675444.1:375000-377854 GCF_965601325.2 Salmo salar
ACACACACACACCGACAACACACACACACACACACCGACAACACACACACACACACACACGACACACACACACACACACCGACAACACACACACACACACCGACAACACACACACACACACCGACAACACACACACACACACACCACACACACACACACACACACACCGACAACACACACACACACACCGACAACACACACACACACCGACAACACACACACACACACCGACAACACACACACACACACCGACAACACACACACACACGACAACACACACACACACACACCGACAACACACAACACACACACACACGACACACACACACGACAACACACACACACCGACAACACACACACGACACACACCGACAACACACACACACACACACCGACAACACACACACACACACCGACAACACACACACACACACACGACAACACACACACACACCGACAACACACAGACACACACACCGACAACACACACACACACACACACCGACAACACACACACACACACACGCACACGACAACACACACACACACACACACCGACACACACACGACACACACACACACCGACATACACGACAACACACACACACACACCGACACACAACACACACACACACACCGACAACACACACACACCGACAACACGACACACACACACACACACCGACAACACACACACACACACACCGACAACACACACACACACACACACTGACAACACACACACACACACACCGACAACACGCACACGACACACACACACACACCGACAACACACACACACACCGACAACACACACACACACACACCGACAACACACACACACACACACCGACAACACAAACACACACCGACACACACACACACACACACACACACACACACACACACACCGACAACACACACACACACACACCGACACACACACACACACACACACTGACACACACACCACACACACACACACACACCGACAACACACACACACACACACCGACAACACACACACACACACACACACACACACACACGACACACACAACACACACACACACACACACCGACAACACACACACACCGACAACACACACACACACACGACAACACACACACACACACACACGACAACACACACAGACACACCGACACACACACACACACACCGACAACACACAACACACACACCGACAACACACACACACACGACAACACACACACACACACCACACACACCGACAACACACACACACACCGACAACACACACACACACAACACACACACACACACCGACAACACACACACACCACACACACCGACAACACACACACACACACACCGACAACACACACACACACACACGACACACACACCAACACACACACACACACACACCGACAACACACACACACACACACCGACAACACACACACACACAAACCGACACACACACACACCGACAACACACACACACACACCGACAACACACACACACCGACAACACACACACACACACACCGACAACACACACACACACACACCGACAACACACACACACACACACACCACACGACAACACACACACACACACCGACACACACACACACACACACACACACACCGACAACACACACACACACACACACCGACAACACACACACACCGACAACACACACACACACACACACACACACACACACACACACACACCGACACACACCACACACACACAACACACACACACACCGACAACACACACACACCACACACACACACACACACACCGACAACACAAACACACACACACCGACAACACACACACACACACACTGACAACACACACACACACACACCGACACACACACACACACACCCACACACACACACACACACCGACAACACACACACACACCGACAACACACACACACACACACACACACCACACACACACACCGACAACACACACACACACACACCGACAACACACACACACACACCGACAGCACACACACACACACACACCGACAACACACATAAACACACACACACCGACAACACACACACACACACACACCGACACACACACACACACCGACAACACACACACACACACACACCCGACAACACACACACACCGACAACACACACACACACACACCGACAACACACACACACACCGACAACACACACACACACACACACACGACAACACACACACACACACACCGACAACACACACACACACACACCGACAACACACACACACACACACACACACACACACACACACACCGACACACACACACACACACCGACAACACACACACACCGACACACACACACACACCGACAACACACACACACACACACCGACAACACACACACACACAACCGACAACACACACACACACACACCGACAACACACACACACACACACACCGACACACACACACACACCCACACGACACACACACACACACACACCGACAACACACACACACACCGACAACACACACACACACACACCGACAACACACACACACACACCGACAACACACACACACACAACACACACACACACACACTGACAACACACACACACACACCGACAACACACACACACACCGACAACACACACACACACACACAACACACACACACACACCGACAACAAACAGACACACACACCGACAACACACACACACAAACACACCGACAACACACACACACACACCGACAACACACACACACACACACACACACACACACCGACAACACACACACACATATCGACAACACACACACACAAAAACCAGCAACACACACACACACACCG
>NW_027675445.1:0-32500 GCF_965601325.2 Salmo salar
TGTGTTGTCGGTGTGTGTGTGTGTGTGTTGTCGGTGTGTGTGTGTGTAGTCTGGGTGTGTGTGTGTGTGTGTGTGTGTGTGTGTGTTGTCGGTGTGTGTGTGTTGTTGGTGTGTGTGTGTGTGTGTGTGTGTTGTCGGTGTGTGTGTGTGTTGTCGGTGTGTGTGTGTTGTGTGTGTGTGTGTTGTCGGTGTGTGTGTGTGTTGTCGTGTGTGTGTGTGTGTGTGTTGTCGGTGTGTGTGTGTTGTGTGTGTGTGTGTTGTCGGTGTGTGTGTGTTGTCGGTGTGTGTGTGTGTGTGTGTGTTGTCGGTGTGTGTGTGTTGTCGGTGTGTGTGTGTGTGTTGTCGGTGTGTGTGTGTGTGTGTGTGTTGTCGGTGTGTGTGTGTGTGTCTTGTCAGTGTGTGTGTGTGTGTGTTGTCGGTGTGTGTGTGTGTGTGTGTGTGTGTGTTGTCGTTGTGTGTGTGTTGTCGGTGTGTGTGTGTGTGTTGTCGGTGTGTGTGTGTGTGTGTGTGTGTGCGTTGTCGTTGTGTGTGTGTTGTCGGTGTGTGTGTGTGTTGTCGGTGTGTGTGTGTGTGTGTTGTCGGTGTGTGTGTGTGTATGTTGTCGGTGTGTGTGTGTGTGTGTTGTCGGTGTGTGTGTGTGTGTGTTGTCAGTGTGTGTGTGTGTGTTGTCGGTGTGTGTGTGTGTGTGTTGTCGGTGTGTGTGTGTGTCTGTGTTGTCGGTGTGTGTGTGTGTGTTGTCGGTGTGTGTGTGTGTGTTGTCGGTGTGTGTGTGTGTGTGTTGCTGGAGTGTGTGTGTGTGTGTGTGTGTGTTGTCGGTGTGTGTGTGTGTGTTGTCGGTGTGTGTTTGTGTGTGTTGTCGGTGTGTTTGTGTGTGTGTTGTCGGTGTGTGTGTGTGTGCGTGTTTGTTGTCGGTGTGTGTGTGTGTGTTGTGTGTGTGTGTGTTGTCGGTGTGTGTGTGTGTGTGTTGTCGGTGTGTGTGTGTGTGTGTTGTCGGTGTGTGTGTGTGTGGTCGTTGTGTGTGTGTGTGTTGTCGGTGTGTGAGTGTGTGTTGTCGGTGTATGTGTGTGTGTGTTGTCGGTGTGTGTGTGTGTTGTCGGTGTGTGTGTGTGTGTTGTGTGTGTGTGTGTGTGTTGTCGGTGTGTGTGTGTGTGTGTTGTCAGTGTGTGTCTGTGTGTTATCGGTGTGTGTGTGTGTATGTGTGTGTTGTCGGTGTGTGTGTGTGTCTGTGTTGTCGGTGTGTGTGTGTGTGTGTTGTCGGTGTGTGTGTGTGTGTTGTCTGTGTGTGTGTGTGTGTGTTGTCAGTGTGTGTGTGTGTGTGTGTTGTCGGTGTGTGTGTGTGTGTGTGTGTTGTCAGTGTGTGTATGTGTGTGTTGTCGGTGTGTGTGTGTGTGTGTTGTCGGTGTGTGTGTGTGTGTGTTGTCGGTGTGTGTGTGTGTGTTGTCGGTGTGTGTGTTTGTTGTCGGTGTGTGTGTTCGGTGTGTGTGTGTGTGTTGTCGGTGTGTGTGTGTGTTGTCGGTGTTTGTGTGTGTGTGTTGTCGGTGTGTGTGTGTGTGTGTGTGTGTTGTCCGAGTGTGTGTGTGTGTGTGTGTGTTGTCGGTGTGTGTGTGTTGTCGGTGTGTGTGTGTGTGTGTTGTCGGTGTGTGTGTGTGTTGTCAGTGTGTGTGTGTGTGTTGTCGGTGTGTGTGTGTGTGTGTTGTCGGTGTGTGTGTGTGTGTTGTCGGTGTGTGTGTGTGTGTGTGTGTTGTCGGTGTGTGTGTGTGTGTTGCTGGTGTTTGTGTGTGTGTTGTCGGTGTGTGTGTGTGTGTGTGTGTGTGTGTGTTGTCGGTGTGTGTGTGTGTGTTGTCGGTGTGTGTGTGTGTGTGTGTGTTGTCGGTGTGTGTGTGTGTGTTGCTGGTGTTTGTTTGTGTGTGTGTTGTCGGTGTGTGTGTGTGTGTGTTGTCGGTGTGTGTGTGTGTGTGTGTGTGTGTTGTCGGTGTGTGTGTGTGTGTGTTGTCGGTGTGTGTGTGTGTGTTGTCGGTGTGTGTGTGTGTGTTGTCGATGTGTTTGTGTGTGTGTGTTGTCGTGTGTGTGTGTGTGTTGTCGGTGTGTGTGTGTGTGTTGTGTGTGTGTGTGTTGTCAGTGTTTGTGTGTGTTGTCGGTGTGTGTGTGTGTGTGTTGTCGGTGTGTGTGTGTGTGTGTGTTGTCAGTGTGTGTGTCTGTGTGTGTGTGTGTGTGTGTGTTGTCGGTGTGTGTGTGTGTGTGTTGTCGGTGTGTGTGTGTGTGTGTGTTGCCGGTGTGTGTGTGTGTGTTGTCGGTGTGCGTGTGTGTGTTGTCGGTGTGTGTGTGTGTGTGTGTGTTGCCGGTGTGTGTGTGTGTGTGTTGTCGGTGTGTGTGTGTGTGTGTGTTGTCGGTGTGTGTGTGTGTGTGTTGTCGGTGTGTGTGTGTGTGTGTGTTGTCGGTGTGTGTGTGTGTGTTGTCGGTGTGTGTGTGTGTGTGTGTGTGTGTGTGTGTGTTGTGTGTGTGTGTGTGTGTTGTCGGTGTGTGTGTGTGTGTTGTCGGTGTGTGTGTGTGTGTGTTGTCGGGTGTGTGTGTGTGTTGTCGGTGTGTGTGTGTGTGTGTGTGTGTGTGGTGTGTTGTGTTGTGTGTGTGTGTGTTGTCGGTGTGTGTGTGTGTGTTGTCGGTGTGTGTGTGTGTGTGTTGTCGGTGTGTGTGTGTGTGGTCGTGTGTTGTCGTGTGTGTGTGTGTGTGTGTTGTCGGTGTATGTGTGTGTGTGTTGTCGGTGTGTGTGTGTGTTGTCGGTGTGTGTGTGTGTGTTGTGTGTGTGTGTGTGTGTTGTCGGTGTGTGTGTGTGTGTGTTGTCAGTGTGTGTCTGTGTGTTATCGGTGTGTGTGTGTGTGTGTGTTGTCGTGTGTGTGTGTGTGTGTTGTCGGTGTGTGTGTTGTGTGTGTCGGTGTGTGTGTGTGTGTTGTCGGTGTGTGTGTGTGTTGTCAGTGTGTGTGTGTGTGTGTTGTCGGTGTGTGTGTGTGTGTGTTGTCGGTGTCAGTGTGTGTATGTGTGTGTTGTCGGTGTGTGTGTGTGTGTGTGTTGTCGGTGTGTGTGTGTGTGTGTTGTCGGTGTGTGTGTGTGTGTGGTCGGTGTGTGTGTGTGTAGTCGTGTTGTGGTGTGTGTGTGTGTGTGTGTTGTCGGTGTGTGTGTGTGTGTTGTCGGTGTGTGTGTGTGTGTGTGTTGTCGGTGTGTGTGTGTGTTGTCGGTGTGTGTGTGTTGTGTGTGTGTGTGTGTGTGTGTGTGTGTGTGTTGTCGGTGTGTGTGTGTGTGTTGTCGGTGTGTGTTTGTGTGTGTTGTCGGTGTGTTTGTGTGTGTGTTGTCGGTGTGTGTGTGTGTGCGTGTTTGTTGTCGGTGTGTGTGTGTGTGTTGTGTGTGTGTGTGTTGTCGGTGTGTGTGTGTGTGTGTTGTCGGTGTGTGTGTGTGTGTGTTGTCGGTGTGTGTGTGTGTGGTCGTTGTGTGTGTGTGTGTTGTCGGTGTGTGAGTGTGTGTTGTCGGTGTATGTGTGTGTGTGTTGTCGGTGTGTGTGTGTGTGTTGTGTGTGTGTGTGTGTGTTGTCGGTGTGTGTGTGTGTGTGTGTCAGTGTGTATGTGTGTGTTGTCGGTGTGTGTGTGTGTCTGTGTTGTCGGTGTGTGTGTGTGTGTGTTGTCGGTGTGTGTGTGTGTGTTGTCGTGTGTGTGTGTGTGTGTTGTCAGTGTGTGTGTGTGTGTTGTCGGTGTGTGTGTGTGTGTGTGTTGTCGGTGTGTGTGTGTGTGTGTTGTCGGTGTGTGTGTGTGTGTTGTCGGTGTGTGTGTTTGTTGTCGGTGTGTGTGTGTGTGTTGTCGGTGTGTGTGTGTGTGTTGTCGGTGTGTGTGTGTGTTGTCGGTGTTTGTGTGTGTGTGTTGTCGGTGTGTGTGTGTGTGTGTGTGTTGTCAGTGTGTGTGTGTGTGTGTGTGTGTCGTGTGTGTGTGTGGTGTGTGTGTGTGTGTTGTCGGTGTGTGTGTGTGTGTGTTGTCGGTGTGTGTGTGTGTGTGTTGTCGGTGTGTGTGTGTGTGGTCGTTGTGTGTGTGTGTGTTGTCGGTGTGTGAGTGTGTGTTGTCGGTGTATGTGTGTGTGTGTTGTCGGTGTGTGTGTGTGTTGTCGGTGTGTGTGTGTGTGTTGTGTGTGTGTGTGTGTGTTGTCGGTGTGTGTGTGTGTGTGTTGTCAGTGTGTGTCTGTGTGTTATCGGTGTGTGTGTGTGTATGTGTGTGTTGTCGGTGTGTGTGTGTGTGTGTTGTCGGTGTGTGTGTGTGTTGTCAGTGTGTGTCTGTGTGTTATCGGTGTGTGTGTGTGTATGTGTGTGTTGTCGGTGTGTGTGTGTGTCTGTGTTGTCGGTGTGTGTGTGTGTGTGTTGTCGGTGTGTGTGTGTGTGTTGTCTGTGTGTGTGTGTGTGTGTTGTCAGTGTGTGTGTGTGTGTGTGTTGTCGGTGTGTGTGTGTGTGTGTGTGTTGTCAGTGTGTGTATGTGTGTGTTGTCGGTGTGTGTGTGTGTGTGTGTTGTCGGTGTGTGTGTGTGTGTGTTGTCGGTGTGTGTGTGTGTGTTGTCGGTGTGTGTGTTTGTTGTCGGTGTGTGTGTGTGTGTTGTCGGTGTGTGTGTGTGTGTTGTCGGTGTGTGTGTGTGTTGTCGGTGTTGTGTGTGTGTGTTGTCGGTGTGTGTGTGTGTGTGTGTGTGTTGTCCGAGTGTGTGTGTGTGTGTGTGTGTTGTCGGTGTGTGTGTGTTGTCGGTGTCGTGTGTGTGTGTGTGTTGTCGGTGTGTGTGTGTGTTGTCAGTGTGTGTGTGTGTGTGTGTTGTCGGTGTGTGTGTGTGTGTGTGTTGTCGGTGTGTGTGTGTGTTGTCGGTGTGTGTGTGTGTGTGTGTTGTCGGTGTGTGTGTGTGTGTTGCTGGTGTTTGTTTGTGTGTGTGTTGTCGGTGTGTGTGTGTGTGTGTTGTCGGTGTGTGTGTGTGGTGTGTGTGTGTGTGTTGTCGGTGTGTGTGTGTGTGTGTTGTCGGTGTGTGTGTGTGTGTTGTCGGTGTGTGTGTGTGTGTTGTCGGTGTGTTTGTGTGTGTGTGTTGTCGTGTGTGTGTGTGTGTTGTCGGTGTGTGTGTGTGTGTTGTGTGTGTGTGTGTTGTCAGTGTTTGTGTGTGTTGTCGGTGTGTGTGTGTGTGTGTTGTCGGTGTGTGTGTGTGTGTGTGTTGTCAGTGTGTGTGTCTGTGTGTGTGTGTGTGTGTGTGTGTTGTCGGTGTGTGTGTGTGTGTGTTGTCGGTGTGTGTGTGTGTGTGTGTTGCCGGTGTGTGTGTGTGTGTTGTCGGTGTGCGTGTGTGTGTTGTCGGTGTGTGTGTGTGTGTGTGTTGCCGGTGTGTGTGTGTGTGTGTTGTCGGTGTGTGTGTGTGTGTGTGTTGTCGGTGTGTGTGTGTGTGTGTTGTCGGTGTGTGTGTGTGTGTGTTGTCGGTGTGTTTGTGTGTGTTGTCGGTGTGTGTGTGTGTAGTCGGTGTGTGTGTGTGTGTGTGTGTGTGTTGTCGGTGTGTGTGTGTGTGTTGTCGGTGTGTGTGTGTGTGTGTGTTGTCGGTGTGTGTGTGTGTTGTCGGTGTGTGTGTGTTGTGTGTGTGTGTGTGTGTTGTGTGTGTGTGTGTGTGTTGTCGGTGTGTGTGTGTGTGTTGTCGGTGTGTGTTTGTGTGTGTTGTCGGTGTGTTTGTGTGTGTGTTGTCGGTGTGTGTGTGTGTGCGTGTTTGTTGTCGGTGTGTGTGTGTGTGTTGTGTGTGTGTGTGTTGTCGGTGTGTGTGTGTGTGTTGTCGGTGTGTGTGTGTGTGTGTTGTCGGTGTGTGTGTGTGTGGTCGTTGAGTGTGTGTGTGTTGTCGGTGTGTGAGTGTGTGTTGTCGGTGTATGTGTGTGTGTGTTGTCGGTGTGTGTGTGTGTTGTCGGTGTGTGTGTGTGTGTTGTGTGTGTGTGAGTGTGTTGTCGGTGTGTGTGTGTGTGTGTTGTCAGTGTGTGTCTGTGTGTTATCGGTGTGTGTGTGTGTATGTGTGTGTTGTCGGTGTGTGTGTGTGTCTGTGTTGTCGGTGTGTGTGTGTGTGTGTTGTCGGTGTGTGTGTGTGTGTTGTCTGTGTGTGTGTGTGTGTGTTGTCAGTGTGTGTGTGTGTGTGTGTGTGTCGGTGTGTGTGTGTGTGTGTGTGTGTTGTCAGTGTGTGTATGTGTGTGTTGTCGGTGTGTGTGTGTGTGTGTGTTGTCGGTGTGTGTGTGTGTGTGTTGTCGGTGTGTGTGTGTGTGTTGTCGGTGTGTGTGTGTGTGTGTTGTCGGTGTGTGTGTGTGTGTTGTCGGTGTGTGTGTGTGTTGTCGGTGTTTGTGTGTGTGTGTTGTCGGTGTGTGTGTGTGTGTGTGTGTGTTGTTCGAGTGTGTGTGTGTGTGTGTGTGTTGTCGGTGTGTGTGTGTTGTCGGTGTGTGTGTGTGTGTGTTGTCGGTGTGTGTGTGTGTTGTCAGTGTGTGTGTGTGTGTGTGTTCGGTGTGGTGTGTGTGTGTGTTGTCGGTGTGTGTGTGTGTGTTGTCGGTGTGTGTGTGTGTGTGTGTGTTGTCGGTGTGTGTGTGTGTGTTGCTGGTGTTTGTGTGTGTGTTGTCGGTGGTGTGTGTGTGTGTGTGTGTGTGTGTTGTCGGTGTGTGTGTGTGTGTTGTCGGTGTGTGTGTGTGTGTTGTCGGTGTGTGTGTGTGTTGTCGGTGTGTGTGTGTGTGTTGTCGGTGTGTTTGTGTGTGTGTGTTGTCGTGTGTGTGTGTGTGTTGTCGGTGTGTGTGTGTGTGTTGTGTGTGTGTGTGTTGTCAGTGTTTGTGTGTGTTGTCGGTGTGTGTGTGTGTGTGTTGTCGGTGTGTGTGTGTGTGTGTGTTGTCAGTGTGTGTGTCTGTGTGTGTGTGTGTGTGTGTGTTGTCGGTGTGTGTGTGTGTGTGTTGTCGGTGTGTGTGTGTGTGTGTGTTGCCGGTGTGTGTGTGTGTGTTGTCGGTGTGCGTGTGTGTGTTGGCGGTGTGTGTGTGTGTGTGTGTGTTGCCGGTGTGTGTGTGTGTGTTGTCGGTGTGTGTGTGTGTGTGTGTTGTCGGTGTGTGTGTGTGTGTGTTGTCGGTGTGTGTGTGTGTGTGTGTGTTGTCGGTGTGTGTGTGTGTGTTGTCGGTGTGTGTGTGTGTAGTCGGTGTGTGTGTGTGTGTGTGTGTGTGTGTGTTGTCGGTGTGTGTGTGTGTGTTGTCGGTGTGTGTGTGTGTGTGTTGTCGTGTGTGTGTGTGTGTTGTCGGTGTGTGTGTGTTGTGTGTGTGTGTGTGTGTTGTGTGTGTGTGTGTGTGTTGTCGGTGTGTGTGTGTGTGTTGTCGGTGTGTGTGTGTGTGTTATCGGTGTGTTTGTGTGTGTGTGTTGTCGTTGTGTGTGTGTGTGTGTTGTCGGTGTGTGTGTGTGTGTTGTGTGTGTGTGTGTTGTCGGTGTGTGTGTGTGTTGTCGGTGTGTGTGTGTGTGTGTTGTCGGTGTGTGTGTGTGTGTGTTGTCAGTGTGTGTGTGTGTGTGTGTGTGTTGTCGGTGTGTGTGTGTGTGTGTGTGTGTTTTTGTCGGTGTGTGTGTGTTTGTGTGTTGCCGGTGTGTGTGTGTGTGTAGTCGGTGTGTGTGTGTGTTGTCGGTGTGTGTGTGTGTGTGTTGTCGGTGTGTGTGTGTGTGTGTGTTGTCGGTGTGTGTGTGTGTGTGTTGTCGGTGTGTGTGTGTGTGTGTTGTCGGTGTGTGTGTGTATGTTGTCGGTGTGTGTGTGTGTAGTCGGTGTGTGTGTGTGTGTGTGTGTGTGTGTGTTGTCGGTGTGTGTGTGTGTGTTGTCGGTGTGTGTGTGTGTGTTGTCGGTGTGTGTGTGTGTTGTCGGTGTGTGTGTGTTGTGTGTGTGTGTGTGTGTTGTGTGTGTGTGTGTGTGTTGTAGGTGTGTGTGTGTGTGTTGTCGGTGTGTGTTTGTGTGTGTTGTCGGTGTGTTTGTGTGTGTGTTGTCGGTGTGTGTGTGTGTGCGTGTTTGTTGTCGGTGTGTGTGTGTGTGTTGTGTGTGTGTGTGTTGTCGGTGTGTGTGTGTGTGTGTTGTCGGTGTGTGTGTGTGTGTGTTGTCGGTGTGTGTGTGTGTGGTCGTTGTGTGTGTGTGTGTTGTCGGTGTGTGAGTGTGTGTTTTCGGTGTATGTGTGTGTGTGTTGTCGGTGTGTGTGTGTGTGTTGTGTGTGTGTGTGTGTGTTGTCGGTGTGTGTGTGTGTGTGTTGTCAGTGTGTATGTGTGTGTTGTCGGTGTGTGTGTGTGTCTGTGTTGTCGGTGTGTGTGTGTGTGTGTTGTCGGTGTGTGTGTGTGTGTTGTCTGTGTGTGTGTGTGTGTGTGTGTTGTCAGTGTGTGTATGTGTGTGTTGTCGGTGTGTGTGTGTGTGTGTGTTGTCGGTGTGTGTGTGTGTGTGTTGTCGGTGTGTGTGTGTGTGTTGTCGGTGTGTGTGTTTGTTGTCGGTGTGTGTGTGTGTGTTGTCGGTGTGTGTGTGTGTGTTGTCGGTGTGTGTGTGTGTTGTCGGTGTTTGTGTGTGTGTGTTGTCGGTGTGTGTGTGTGTGTGTGTGTTGTCCGAGTGTGTGTGTGTGTGTGTGTGTTGTCGGTGTGTGAGTGTGTGTTGTCGGTGTATGTGTGTGTGTGTTGTCGGTGTGTGTGTGTGTTGTCGGTGTGTGTGTGTGTGTTGTGTGTGTGTGTGTGTGTTGTCGGTGTGTGTGTGTGTGTGTTGTCAGTGTGTGTCTGTGTGTTATCGGTGTGTGTGTGTGTATGTGTGTGTTGTCGATGTGTGTGTGTGTCTGTGTTGTCGGTGTGTGTGTGTGTGTGTTGTCGGTGTGTGTGTGTGTGTTGTCTGTGTGTGTGTGTGTGTGTTGTCAGTGTGTGTGTGTGTGTGTGTTGTCGGTGTGTGTGTGTGTGTGTGTGTTGTCAGTGTGTGTATGTGTGTGTTGTCGGTGTGTGTGTGTGTGTGTGTTGTCGGTGTGTGTGTGTGTGTGTGTTGTCGGTGTGTGTGTGTGTGTTGTCGGTGTGTGTGTTTGTTGTCGGTGTGTGTGTGTGTGTTGTCGGTGTGTGTGTGTGTGTTGTCGGTGTGTGTGTGTGTTGTCGGTGTTTGTGTGTGTGTGTTGTCGGTGTGTGTGTGTGTGTGTGTGTGTTGTCCGAGTGTGTGTGTGTTTGTGTGTGTTGTCGGTGTGTGTGTGTTGTCGGTGTGTGTGTGTGTGTGTGTTGTCGGTGTGTGTGTGTGTTGTCAGTGTGTGTGTGTGTGTGTGTTGTCGGTGTGTGTGTGTGTGTGTGTTGTCAGTGTGTGTGTGTGTGTTGTCGGTGTGTGTGTGTGTGTGTGTGTTGTCGGTGTGTGTGTGTGTGTTGCTGGTGTTTGTTGTGTGTGTGTTGTCGGTGTGTGTGTGTGTGTGTTGTCGGTGTGTGTGTGTGTGTGTGTGTGTGTGTTGTCGGTGTGTGTGTGTGTGTGTTGTCGGTGTGTGTGTGTGTGTTGTCGGTGTGTGTGTGTGTGTTGTCGGTGTGTTTGTGTGTGTGTGTTGTCGTGTGTGTGTGTGTGTTGTCGGTGTGTGTGTGTGTGTTGTGTGTGTGTGTGTTGTCAGTGTTTGTGTGTGTTGTCGGTGTGTGTGTGTGTGTTGTCGGTGTGTGTGTGTGTGTGTGTTGTCAGTGTGTGTGTCTGTGTGTGTGTGTGTGTGTGTGTTGTCGGTGTGTGTGTGTGTGTGTTGTCGGTGTGTGTGTGTGTGTGTGTGTTGCCGGTGTGTGTGTGTGTGTTGTCGGTGTGCGTGTGTGTGTTGGCGGTGTGTGTGTGTGTGTGTGTGTTGCCGGTGTGTGTGTGTGTGTTTTGTCGGTGTGTGTGTGTGTGTGTGTTGTCGGTGTGTGTGTGTGTGTGTTGTCGGTGTGTGTGTGTGTGTTGTCGGTGTGTGTGTGTGTGTTGTCGGTGTGTGTGTGTGTAGTCGGTGTGTGTGTGTGTGTGTGTGTGTGTGTGTTGTCGGTGTGTGTGTGTGTGTTGTCGGTGTGTGTGTGTGTGTGTTGTCGGTGTGTGTGTGTGTTGTCGGTGTGTGTGTGTTGTGTGTGTGTGTGTGTGTTGTGTGTGTGTGTGTGTGTTGTCGGTGTGTGTGTGTGTGTTGTCGGTGTGTGTGTGTGTGTTATCGGTGTGTTTGTGTGTGTGTGTTGTTGTTGTGTGTGTGTGTGTGTTGTCGGTGTGTGTGTGTGTGTTGTGTGTGTGTGTGTTGTCGGTGTGTGTGTGTGTTGTCGGTGTGTGTGTGTGTGTGTTGTCGGTGTGTGTGTGTGTGTGTGTTGTCAGTGTGTGTGTGTGTGTGTGTGTGTTGTCGGTGTGTGTGTGTGTGTGTGTGTGTTTTTGTCGGTGTGTGTGTGTTTGTGTGTTGCCTGTGTGTGTGTGTGTGTTGTCGGTGTGTGTGTGTGTGTGTTGTCGGTGTGTGTGTGTGTGTGTTGTCGGTGTGTGTGTGTGTGTGTTGTCGGTGTGTGTGTGTGTGTGTTGTCGGTGTGTGTGTGTGTGTGTTGTCGGTGTGTGTGTGTGTGTGTTGTCGGTGTGTGTGTGTGTGTTGTCGGTGTGTGTGTGTGTAGTCGGTGTGTGTGTGTGTGTGTGTGTGTGTGTTGTCGGTGTGTGTGTGTGTGTTGTCGGTGTGTGTGTGTGTGTGTGTGTTGTCGGTGTGTGTGTGTGTTGTCGGTGTGTGTGTGTTGTGTGTGTGTGTGTGTGTTGTGTGTGTGTGTGTGTGTTGTCGGTGTGTGTGTGTTGTCGGTGTGTGTTTGTGTGTGTTGTCGGTGTGTTTGTGTGTGTGTTGTCGGTGTGTGTGTGTGTGCGTGTTTGTTGTCGGTGTGTGTGTGTGTTGTGTGTGTGTGTGTTGTCGGTGTGTGTGTGTGTGTGTTGTCGGTGTGTGTGTGTGTGTGTTGTCGGTGTGTGTGTGTGTGGTCGTTGTGTGTGTGTGTGTTGTCGGTGTGTGAGTGTGTGTTGTCGGTGTATGTGTGTGTGTGTTGTCGGTGTGTGTGTGTGTTGTCGGTGTGTGTGTGTGTGTTGTGTGTGTGTGTGTGTGTTGTCGGTGTGTGTGTGTGTGTTGTCAGTGTGTGTCTGTGTGTTATCGGTGTGTGTGTGTGTATGTGTGTGTTGTCGGTGTGTGTGTGTGTCTGTGTTGTCGGTGTGTGTGTGTGTGTGTTGTCGGTGTGTGTGTGTGTGTTGTCTGTGTGTGTGTGTGTGTGTTGTCAGTGTGTGTGTGTGTGTGTGTTGTCGGTGTGTGTGTGTGTGTGTGTGTTGTCAGTGTGTGTATGTGTGTGTTGTCGGTGTGTGTGTGTGTGTGTTGTCGGTGTGTGTGTGTGTGTGTTGTCGGTGTGTGTGTGTGTGTTGTCGGTGTGTGTGTTTGTTGTCGGTGTGTGTGTGTGTGTTGTCGGTGTGTGTGTGTGTGTTGTCGGTGTGTGTGTGTGTTGTCGGTGTTTGTGTGTGTGTGTTGTCGGTGTGTGTGTGTGTGTGTGTGTGTTGTCCGAGTGTGTGTGTGTGTGTTGTCGGTGTGTGTGTGTTGTCGGTGTGTGTGTGTGTGTGTGTTGTCGGTGTGTGTGTGTGTTGTCAGTGTGTGTGTGTGTGTGTGTTGTCGGTGTGTGTGTGTGTGTGTGTTGTCGGTGTGTGTGTGTGTGTTGTCGGTGTGTGTGTGTGTGTGTGTGTTGTCGGTGTGTGTGTGTGTGTTGCTGGTGTTTGTTTGTGTGTGTGTTGTCGGTGTGTGTGTGTGTGTGTTGTCGGTGTGTGTGTGTGTGTGTGTGTGTGTGTTGTCGGTGTGTGTGTGTGTGTGTTGTCGGTGTGTGTGTGTGTGTTGTCGGTGTGTGTGTGTGTGTTGTCGGTGTGTTTGTGTGTGTGTGTTGTCGTGTGTGTGTGTGTGTTGTCGGTGTGTGTGTGTGTGTTGTGTGTGTGTGTTGTCAGTGTTTGTGTGTGTTGTCGGTGTGTGTGTGTGTGTTGTCGGTGTGTGTGTGTGTGTGTGTTGTCAGTGTGTGTGTGTGTGTGTGTGTTGTCGGTGTGTGTGTGTGTGTGTGTGTTGTCGGTGTGTGTGTGTGTGTGTTGTCGGTGTGTGTGTGTGTGTTGTCTGTGTGTGTGTGTGTGTGTTGTCAGTGTGTGTGTGTGTGTGTGTGTTGTCGGTGTGTGTGTGTGTGTGTGTGTGTTGTCAGTGTGTGTATGTGTGTGTTGTCGGTGTGTGTGTGTGTGTGTGTTGTCGGTGTGTGTGTGTGTGTGTTGTCGGTGTGTGTGTGTGTGTTGTCGGTGTGTGTGTTTGTTGTCGGTGTGTGTGTGTGTGTTGTCGGTGTGTGTGTGTGTTGTCGGTGTTTGTGTGTGTGTGTTGTCGGTGTGTGTGTGTGTGTGTGTGTGTTGTTCGAGTGTGTGTGTGTGTGTGTGTGTTGTCGGTGTGTGTGTGTTGTCGGTGTGTGTGTGTGTGTGTGTTGTCGGTGTGTGTGTGTGTTGTCAGTGTGTGTGTGTGTGTTGTCGGTGTGTGTGTGTGTTGTCGGTGTGTGTGTGTGTGTTGTCGGTGTGTGTGTGTGTGTGTGTTGTCGGTGTGTGTGTGTGTGTTGCTGGTGTTTGTGTGTGTGTTGTCGGTGTGTGTGTGTGTGTGTGTGTGTGTGTGTTGTCGGTGTGTGTGTGTGTGTTGTCGGTGTGTGTGTGTGTGTGTTGTCGGTGTGTGTGTGTGTTGTCGGTGTGTGTGTGTGTGTTGTCGGTGTGTTTGTGTGTGTGTGTTGTCGTGTGTGTGTGTGTGTTGTCGGTGTGTGTGTGTGTGTTGTGTGTGTGTGTGTTGTCAGTGTTTGTGTGTGTTGTCGGTGTGTGTGTGTGTGTGTTGTCGGTGTGTGTGTGTGTGTGTGTTGTCAGTGTGTGTGTCTGTGTGTGTGTGTGTGTGTGTGTTGTCGGTGTGTGTGTGTGTGTGTTGTCGGTGTGTGTGTGTGTGTGTGTTGCCGGTGTGTGTGTGTGTGTTGTCGGTGTGCGTGTGTGTGTTGGCGGTGTGTGTGTGTGTGTGTGTGTTGCCGGTGTGTGTGTGTGTGTGTTGTCGGTGTGTGTGTGTGTGTGTGTTGTCGGTGTGTGTGTGTGTGTGTGTTGTCGGTGTGTGTGTGTGTGTGTGTTGTCGGTGTGTGTGTGTGTGTTGTCGGTGTGTGTGTGTGTAGTCGGTGTGTGTGTGTGTGTGTGTGTGTGTGTGTTGTCGGTGTGTGTGTGTGTGTTGTCGGTGTGTGTGTGTGTGTGTTGTCGGTGTGTGTGTGTGTTGTCGGTGTGTGTGTGTTGTGTGTGTGTGTGTGTGTTGTGTGTGTGTGTGTGTGTTGTCGGTGTGTGTGTGTGTGTTGTCGGTGTGTGTGTGTGTGTTATCGGTGTGTTTGTGTGTGTGTGTTGTCGTTGTGTGTGTGTGTGTGTTGTCGGTGTGTGTGTGTGTGTTGTGTGTGTGTGTGTTGTCGGTGTGTGTGTGTGTTGTCGGTGTGTGTGTGTGTGTGTTGTCGGTGTGTGTGTGTGTGTGTTGTCAGTGTGTGTGTGTGTGTGTGTGTGTTGTCGGTGTGTGTGTGTGTGTGTGTGTGTTTTTGTCGGTGTGTGTGTGTTTGTGTGTTGCCGGTGTGTGTGTGTGTGTAGTCGGTGTGTGTGTGTGTGTGTTGTCGGTGTGTGTGTGTGTGTGTTGTCGGTGTGTGTGTGTGTGTGTGTTGTCGGTGTGTGTGTGTGTGTGTTGTCGGTGTGTGTGTGTGTGTGTTGTCGGTGTGTGTGTGTATGTTGTCGGTGTGTGTGTGTGTAGTCGGTGTGTGTGTGTGTGTGTGTGTGTGTGTGTTGTCGGTGTGTGTGTGTGTGTTGTCGGTGTGTGTGTGTGTGTTGTCGGTGTGTGTGTGTGTTGTCGGTGTGTGTGTGTTGTGTGTGTGTGTGTGTGTTGTGTGTGTGTGTGTGTGTTGTAGGTGTGTGTGTGTGTGTTGTCGGTGTGTGTTTGTGTGTGTTGTCGGTGTGTTTGTGTGTGTGTTGTCGGTGTGTGTGTGTGTGCGTGTTTGTTGTCGGTGTGTGTGTGTGTGTTGTGTGTGTGTGTGTTGTCGGTGTGTGTGTGTGTGTGTTGTCGGTGTGTGTGTGTGTGTGTTGTCGGTGTGTGTGTGTGTGGTCGTTGTGTGTGTGTGTGTTGTCGGTGTGTGAGTGTGTGTTTTCGGTGTATGTGTGTGTGTGTTGTCGGTGTGTGTGTGTGTTGTCGGTGTGTGTGTGTGTGTTGTGTGTGTGTGTGTGTGTTGTCGGTGTGTGTGTGTGTGTGTTGTCAGTGTGTATGTGTGTGTTGTCGGTGTGTGTGTGTGTCTGTGTTGTCGGTGTGTGTGTGTGTGTGTTGTCGGTGTGTGTGTGTGTGTTGTCTGTGTGTGTGTGTGTGTGTTGTCAGTGTGTGTATGTGTGTGTTGTCGGTGTGTGTGTGTGTGTGTGTTGTCGGTGTGTGTGTGTGTGTGTTGTCGGTGTGTGTGTGTGTGTTGTCGGTGTGTGTGTTTGTTGTCGGTGTGTGTGTGTGTGTTGTCGGTGTGTGTGTGTGTGTTGTCGGTGTGTGTGTGTGTTGTCGGTGTTTGTGTGTGTGTGTTGTCGGTGTGTGTGTGTGTGTGTGTGTTGTCCGAGTGTGTGTGTGTGTGTGTGTGTTGTCGGTGTGTGTGTGTTGTGTGTGTGTGTGTTGTCGGTGTGTGTGTGTGTGTGTTGTCGGTGTGTGTGTGTGTGTGTTGTCGGTGTGTGTGTGTGTGTGGTCGTTGTGTGTGTGTGTGTTGTCGGTGTGTGAGTGTGTGTTGTCGGTGTATGTGTGTGTGTGTTGTCGGTGTGTGTGTGTGTTGTCGGTGTGTGTGTGTGTGTTGTGTGTGTGTGTGTGTGTTGTCGGTGTGTGTGTGTGTGTGTTGTCAGTGTGTGTCTGTGTGTTATCGGTGTGTGTGTGTGTATGTGTGTGTTGTCGGTGTGTGTGTGTGTCTGTGTTGTCGGTGTGTGTGTGTGTGTGTTGTCGGTGTGTGTGTGTGTGTTGTCTGTGTGTGTGTGTGTGTGTTGTCAGTGTGTGTGTGTGTGTGTGTTGTCGGTGTGTGTGTGTGTGTGTGTGTTGTCAGTGTGTGTATGTGTGTGTTGTCGGTGTGTGTGTGTGTGTGTGTTGTCGGTGTGTGTGTGTGTGTGTGTTGTCGGTGTGTGTGTGTGTGTTGTCGGTGTGTGTGTTTGTTGTCGGTGTGTGTGTGTGTGTTGTCGGTGTGTGTGTGTGTGTTGTCGGTGTGTGTGTGTGTTGTCGGTGTTTGTGTGTGTGTGTTGTCGGTGTGTGTGTGTGTGTGTGTGTGTTGTCCGAGTGTGTGTGTGTGTGTGTGTGTTGTCGGTGTGTGTGTGTTGTCGGTGTGTGTGTGTGTGTGTGTTGTCGGTGTGTGTGTGTGTTGTCAGTGTGTGTGTGTGTGTGTTGTCGGTGTGTGTGTGTGTGTGTGTTGTCGGTGTGTGTGTGTGTGTTGTCGGTGTGTGTGTGTGTGTGTGTGTTGTCGGTGTGTGTGTGTGTGTTGCTGGTGTTTGTTTGTGTGTGTGTTGTCGGTGTGTGTGTGTGTGTGTTGTCGGTGTGTGTGTGTGTGTGTGTGTGTGTGTTGTCGGTGTGTGTGTGTGTGTGTTGTCGGTGTGTGTGTGTGTGTTGTCGGTGTGTGTGTGTGTGTTGTCGGTGTGTTTGTGTGTGTGTGTTGTCGTGTGTGTGTGTGTGTTGTCGGTGTGTGTGTGTGTGTTGTGTGTGTGTGTGTTGTCAGTGTTTGTGTGTGTTGTCGGTGTGTGTGTGTGTGTGTTGTCGGTGTGTGTGTGTGTGTGTGTTGTCAGTGTGTGTGTCTGTGTGTGTGTGTGTGTGTGTGTTGTCGGTGTGTGTGTGTGTGTGTTGTCGGTGTGTGTGTGTGTGTGTGTGTTGCCGGTGTGTGTGTGTGTGTTGTCGGTGTGCGTGTGTGTGTTGGCGGTGTGTGTGTGTGTGTGTGTGTTGCCGGTGTGTGTGTGTGTGTTTTGTCGGTGTGTGTGTGTGTGTGTGTTGTCGGTGTGTGTGTGTGTGTGTTGTCGGTGTGTGTGTGTGTGTGTGTTGTCGGTGTGTGTGTGTGTGTTGTCGGTGTGTGTGTGTGTAGTCGGTGTGTGTGTGTGTGTGTGTGTGTGTGTTGTCGGTGTGTGTGTGTGTGTGTTGTCGGTGTGTGTGTGTGTGTGTTGTCGGTGTGTGTGTGTGTGGTCGTTGTGTGTGTGTGTGTTGTCGGTGTGTGAGTGTGTGTTGTCGGTGTATGTGTGTGTGTGTTGTCGGTGTGTGTGTGTGTTGTCGGTGTGTGTGTGTGTGTTGTGTGTGTGTGTGTGTGTTGTCGGTGTGTGTGTGTGTGTGTTGTCAGTGTGTGTCTGTGTGTTATCGGTGTGTGTGTGTGTATGTGTGTGTTGTCGGTGTGTGTGTGTGTCTGTGTTGTCGGTGTGTGTGTGTGTGTGTTGTCGGTGTGTGTGTGTGTGTTGTCTGTGTGTGTGTGTGTGTGTTGTCAGTGTGTGTGTGTGTGTGTGTTGTCGGTGTGTGTGTGTGTGTGTGTGTTGTCAGTGTGTGTATGTGTGTGTTGTCGGTGTGTGTGTGTGTGTGTGTTGTCGGTGTGTGTGTGTGTGTGTTGTCGGTGTGTGTGTGTGTGTTGTCGGTGTGTGTGTTTGTTGTCGGTGTGTGTGTGTGTGTTGTCGGTGTGTTTGTGTGTGTGTTGTCGGTGTGTGTGTGTGTTGTCGGTGTTTGTGTGTGTGTGTTGTCGGTGTGTGTGTGTGTGTGTGTGTTGTCCGAGTGTGTGTGTGTGTGTGTGTGTTGTCGGTGTGTGTGTGTTGTCGGTGTGTGTGTGTGTGTGTGTTGTCGGTGTGTGTGTGTGTTGTCAGTGTGTGTGTGTGTGTGTGTTGTCGGTGTGTGTGTGTGTGTGTGTTGTCGGTGTGTGTGTGTGTGTTGTCGGTGTGTGTGTGTGTGTGTGTGTTGTCGGTGTGTGTGTGTGTGTTGCTGGTGTTTGTTTGTGTGTGTGTTGTCGGTGTGTGTGTGTGTGTGTGTGTGTGTGTTGTCGGTGTGTGTGTGTGTGTGTTGTCGGTGTGTGTGTGTGTGTTGTCGGTGTGTGTGTGTGTGTTGTCGGTGTGTTTGTGTGTGTGTGTTGTCGTGTGTGTGTGTGTGTTGTCGGTGTGTGTGTGTGTGTTGTGTGTGTGTGTGTTGTCAGTGTTTGTGTGTGTTGTCGGTGTGTGTGTGTGTGTTGTCGGTGTGTGTGTGTGTGTGTGTTGTCAGTGTGTGTGTCTGTGTGTGTGTGTGTGTGTGTGTTGTCGGTGTGTGTGTGTGTGTGTTGTCGGTGTGTGTGTGTGTGTGTTGTCGGTGTGTGTGTGTGTGTTGTCTGTGTGTGTGTGTGTGTGTTGTCAGTGTGTGTGTGTGTGTGTGTGTTGTCGGTGTGTGTGTGTGTGTGTGTGTGTTGTCAGTGTGTGTATGTGTGTGTTGTCGGTGTGTGTGTGTGTGTGTGTTGTCGGTGTGTGTGTGTGTGTGTTGTCGGTGTGTGTGTGTGTGTTGTCGGTGTGTGTGTTTGTTGTCGGTGTGTGTGTGTGTGTTGTCGGTGTGTGTGTGTGTTGTCGGTGTTTGTGTGTGTGTGTTGTCGGTGTGTGTGTGTGTGTGTGTGTGTTGTTCGAGTGTGTGTGTGTGTGTGTGTGTGTGTTGTCGGTGTGTGTGTGTTGTCGGTGTGTGTGTGTGTGTGTGTTGTCGGTGTGTGTGTGTGTTGTCAGTGTGTGTGTGTGTTGTCGGTGTGTGTGTGTGTGTGTTGTCGGTGTGTGTGTGTGTGTTGTCGGTGTGTGTGTGTGTGTGTGTGTTGTCGGTGTGTGTGTGTGTGTTGCTGGTGTTTGTGTGTGTGTTGTCGGTGTGTGTGTGTGTGTGTGTGTGTGTGTGTTGTCGGTGTGTGTGTGTGTGTTGTCGGTGTGTGTGTGTGTGTGTGTTGTCGGTGTGTGTGTGTGTTGTCGGTGTGTGTGTGTGTGTTGTCGGTGTGTTTGTGTGTGTGTGTTGTCATGTGTGTGTGTGTGTTGTCGGTGTGTGTGTGTGTGTTGTGTGTGTGTGTGTTGTCAGTGTTTGTGTGTGTTGTCGGTGTGTGTGTGTGTGTGTTGTCGGTGTGTGTGTGTGTGTGTTGTCAGTGTGTGTGTCTGTGTGTGTGTGTGTGTGTGTGTTGTCGGTGTGTGTGTGTGTGTGTTGTCGGTGTGTGTGTGTGTGTGTGTTGCCGGTGTGTGTGTGTGTGTTGTCGGTGTGCGTGTGTGTGTTGGCGGTGTGTGTGTGTGTGTGTGTGTTGCCGGTGTGTGTGTGTGTGTGTTGTCGGTGTGTGTGTGTGTGTGTGTTGTCGGTGTGTGTGTGTGTGTGTTGTCGGTGTGTGTGTGTGTGTGTGTTGTCGGTGTGTGTGTGTGTGTTGTCGGTGTGTGTGTGTGTAGTCGGTGTGTGTGTGTGTGTGTGTGTGTGTGTGTTGTCGGTGTGTGTGTGTGTGTTGTCGGTGTGTGTGTGTGTGTGTTGTCGGTGTGTGTGTGTGTTGTCGGTGTGTGTGTGTTGTGTGTGTGTGTGTGTGTTGTGTGTGTGTGTGTGTGTTGTCGGTGTGTGTGTGTGTGTTGTCGGTGTGTGTGTGTGTGTTATCGGTGTGTTTGTGTGTGTGTGTTGTCGTTGTGTGTGTGTGTGTGTTGTCGGTGTGTGTGTGTGTGTTGTGTGTGTGTGTGTTGTCGGTGTGTGTGTGTGTTGTCGGTGTGTGTGTGTGTGTGTTGTCGGTGTGTGTGTGTGTGTGTTGTCAGTGTGTGTGTGTGTGTGTTGTCGGTGTGTGTGTGTGTGTGTGTTTTTGTCGGTGTGTGTGTGTTTGTGTGTTGCCGGTGTGTGTGTGTGTGTAGTCGGTGTGTGTGTGTGTGTGTTGTCGGTGTGTGTGTGTGTGTGTTGTCGGTGTGTGTGTGTGTGTGTGTTGTCGGTGTGTGTGTGTGTGTGTTGTCGGTGTGTGTGTGTGTGTGTTGTCGGTGTGTGTGTGTATGTTGTCGGTGTGTGTGTGTGTAGTCGGTGTGTGTGTGTGTGTGTGTGTGTGTGTGTTGTCGGTGTGTGTGTGTGTGTTGTCGGTGTGTGTGTGTGTGTTGTCGGTGTGTGTGTGTGTTGTCGGTGTGTGTGTGTTGTGTGTGTGTGTGTGTGTTGTGTGTGTGTGTGTGTGTTGTAGGTGTGTGTGTGTGTGTTGTCGGTGTGTGTTTGTGTGTGTTGTCGGTGTGTTTGTGTGTGTGTTGTCGGTGTGTGTGTGTGTGCGTGTTTGTTGTCGGTGTGTGTGTGTGTGTTGTGTGTGTGTGTGTTGTCGGTGTGTGTGTGTGTGTGTTGTCGGTGTGTGTGTGTGTGTGTTGTCGGTGTGTGTGTGTGTGGTCGTTGTGTGTGTGTGTGTTGTCGGTGTGTGAGTGTGTGTTTTCGGTGTATGTGTGTGTGTTGTCGGTGTGTGTGTGTGTTGTCGGTGTGTGTGTGTGTGTTGTGTGTGTGTGTGTGTGTTGTCGGTGTGTGTGTGTGTGTGTTGTCAGTGTGTATGTGTGTGTTGTCGGTGTGTGTGTGTGTCTGTGTTGTCGGTGTGTGTGTGTCTGTGTTGTCGGTGTGTGTGTGTGTGTGTGTTGTCTGTGTGTGTGTGTGTGTGTTGTCAGTGTGTGTATGTGTGTGTTGTCGGTGTGTGTGTGTGTGTGTGTGTTGTCGGTGTGTGTGTGTGTGTGTTGTCGGTGTGTGTGTGTGTGTTGTCGGTGTGTGTGTTTGTTGTCGGTGTGTGTGTGTGTGTTGTCGGTGTGTGTGTGTGTGTTGTCGGTGTGTGTGTGTGTTGTCGGTGTTTGTGTGTGTGTGTTGTCGGTGTGTGTGTGTGTGTGTGTGTTGTCCGAGTGTGTGTGTGTGTGTGTGTGTTGTCGGTGTGTGTGTGTGTGTTGTGTGTGTGTGTGTTGTCGGTGTGTGTGTGTGTGTGTTGTCGGTGTGTGTGTGTGTGTGTTGTCGGTGTGTGTGTGTGTGGTCGTTGTGTGTGTGTGTGTTGTCGGTGTGTGAGTGTGTGTTGTCGGTGTATGTGTGTGTGTGTTGTCGGTGTGTGTGTGTGTTGTCGGTGTGTGTGTGTGTGTTGTGTGTGTGTGTGTGTGTTGTCGGTGTGTGTGTGTGTGTGTTGTCAGTGTGTGTCTGTGTGTTATCGGTGTGTGTGTGTGTATGTGTGTGTTGTCGGTGTGTGTGTGTGTCTGTGTTGTCGGTGTGTGTGTGTGTGTGTTGTCGGTGTGTGTGTGTGTGTTGTCTGTGTGTGTGTGTGTGTGTTGTCAGTGTGTGTGTGTGTGTGTGTTGTCGGTGTGTGTGTGTGTGTGTGTGTTGTCAGTGTGTGTATGTGTGTGTTGTCGGTGTGTGTGTGTGTGTGTGTTGTCGGTGTGTGTGTGTGTGTGTGTGTTGTCGGTGTGTGTGTGTGTGTTGTCGGTGTGTGTGTTTGTTGTCGGTGTGTGTGTGTGTGTTGTCGGTGTGTGTGTGTGTGTTGTCGGTGTGTGTGTGTGTTGTCGGTGTTTGTGTGTGTGTGTTGTCGGTGTGTGTGTGTGTGTGTGTGTTGTCCGAGTGTGTGTGTGTGTGTGTGTGTTGTCGGTGTGTGTGTGTTGTCGGTGTGTGTGTGTGTGTGTGTTGTCGGTGTGTGTGTGTGTTGTCAGTGTGTGTGTGTGTGTGTGTTGTCGGTGTGTGTGTGTGTGTGTGTTGTCGGTGTGTGTGTGTGTGTTGTCGGTGTGTGTGTGTGTGTGTGTGTTGTCGGTGTGTGTGTGTGTGTTGCTGGTGTTTGTTTGTGTGTGTGTTGTCGGTGTGTGTGTGTGTGTGTTGTCGGTGTGTGTGTGTGTGTGTGTGTGTGTGTGTTGTCGGTGTGTGTGTGTGTGTGTTGTCGGTGTGTGTGTGTGTGTTGTCGGTGTGTGTGTGTGTGTTGTCGGTGTGTTTGTGTGTGTGTGTTGTCGTGTGTGTGTGTGTGTTGTCGGTGTGTGTGTGTGTGTTGTGTGTGTGTGTGTTGTCAGTGTTTGTGTGTGTTGTCGGTGTGTGTGTGTGTGTGTTGTCGGTGTGTGTGTGTGTGTGTGTTGTCAGTGTGTGTGTCTGTGTGTGTGTGTGTGTGTGTGTTGTCGGTGTGTGTGTGTGTGTGTTGTCGGTGTGTGTGTGTGTGTGTGTGTTGCCGGTGTGTGTGTGTGTGTTGTCGGTGTGCGTGTGTGTGTTGGCGGTGTGTGTGTGTGTGTGTGTGTTGCCGGTGTGTGTGTGTGTGTTTTGTCGGTGTGTGTGTGTGTGTGTGTTGTCGGTGTGTGTGTGTGTGTGTTGTCGGTGTGTGTGTGTGTGTGTGTTGTCGGTGTGTGTGTGTGTGTTGTCGGTGTGTGTGTGTGTAGTCGGTGTGTGTGTGTGTGTGTGTGTGTGTGTGTTGTCGGTGTGTGTGTATGTGTTGTCGGTGTGTGTGTGTGTGTGTTGTCGGTGTGTGTGTGTGTTGTCGGTGTGTGTGTGTTGTGTGTGTGTGTGTGTGTTGTGTGTGTGTGTGTGTGTTGTCGGTGTGTGTGTGTGTGTTGTCGGTGTGTGTGTGTGTGTTATCGGTGTGTTTGTGTGTGTGTGTTGTTGTTGTGTGTGTGTGTGTGTTGTCGGTGTGTGTGTGTGTGTTGTGTGTGTGTGTGTTGTCGGTGTGTGTGTGTGTTGTCGGTGTGTGTGTGTGTGTGTTGTCGGTGTGTGTGTGTGTGTGTGTTGTCAGTGTGTGTGTGTGTGTGTGTGTGTTGTCGGTGTGTGTGTGTGTGTGTGTGTGTTTTTGTCGGTGTGTGTGTGTTTGTGTGTTGCCGGTGTGTGTGTGTGTGTTGTCGGTGTGTGTGTGTGTGTGTTGTCGGTGTGTGTGTGTGTGTGTTGTCGGTGTGTGTGTGTGTGTGTTGTCGGTGTGTGTGTGTGTGTGTGTTGTCGGTGTGTGTGTGTGTGTGTTGTCGGTGTGTGTGTGTGTGTGTTGTCGGTGTGTGTGTGTGTGTTGTCGGTGTGTGTGTGTGTAGTCGGTGTGTGTGTGTGTGTGTGTGTGTGTGTTGTCGGTGTGTGTGTGTGTGTTGTCGGTGTGTGTGTGTGTGTGTGTGTTGTCGGTGTGTGTGTGTGTTGTCGGTGTGTGTGTGTTGTGTGTGTGTGTGTGTGTTGTGTGTGTGTGTGTGTGTTGTCGGTGTGTGTGTGTTGTCGGTGTGTGTTTGTGTGTGTTGTCGGTGTGTTTGTGTGTGTGTTGTCGGTGTGTGTGTGTGTGCGTGTTTGTTGTCGGTGTGTGTGTGTGTGTTGTGTGTGTGTGTGTTGTCGGTGTGTGTGTGTGTGTGTTGTCGGTGTGTGTGTGTGTGTGTTGTCGGTGTGTGTGTGTGTGGTCGTTGTGTGTGTGTGTGTTGTCGGTGTGTGAGTGTGTGTTGTCGGTGTATGTGTGTGTGTGTTGTCGGTGTGTGTGTGTGTTGTCGGTGTGTGTGTGTGTGTTGTGTGTGTGTGTGTGTGTTGTCGGTGTGTGTGTGTGTGTGTTGTCAGTGTGTGTCTGTGTGTTATCGGTGTGTGTGTGTGTATGTGTGTGTTGTCGGTGTGTGTGTGTGTCTGTGTTGTCGGTGTGTGTGTGTGTGTGTTGTCGGTGTGTGTGTGTGTGTTGTCTGTGTGTGTGTGTGTGTGTTGTCAGTGTGTGTGTGTGTGTGTGTTGTCGGTGTGTGTGTGTGTGTGTGTGTTGTCAGTGTGTGTGTGTGTGTGTTGTCGGTGTGTGTGTGTGTGTGTGTTGTCGGTGTGTGTGTGTGTGTGTTGTCGGTGTGTGTGTGTGTGTTGTCGGTGTGTGTGTTTGTTGTCGGTGTGTGTGTGTGTGTTGTCGGTGTGTGTGTGTGTGTGTGTCGGTGTGTGTGTGTGTTGTCGGTGTTTGTGTGTGTGTGTTGTCGGTGTGTGTGTGTGTGTGTGTGTTGTCCGAGTGTGTGTGTGTGTGTGTGTGTTGTCGGTGTGTGTGTGTTGTCGGTGTGTGTGTGTGTGTGTGTTGTCGGTGTGTGTGTGTGTTGTCAGTGTGTGTGTGTGTGTGTGTTGTCGGTGTGTGTGTGTGTGTGTGTTGTCGGTGTGTGTGTGTGTGTTGTCGGTGTGTGTGTGTGTGTGTGTGTTGTCGGTGTGTGTGTGTGTGTTGCTGGTGTTTGTTAGTGTGTGTGTTGTCGGTGTGTGTGTGTGTGTGTTGTCGGTGTGTGTGTGTGTGTGTGTGTGTGTGTTGTCGGTGTGTGTGTGTGTGTGTTGTCGGTGTGTGTGTGTGTGTTGTCGGTGTGTGTGTGTGTGTTGTCGGTGTGTTTGTGTGTGTGTGTTGTCGTGTGTGTGTGTGTGTTGTCGGTGTGTGTGTGTGTGTTGTGTGTGTGTGTGTTGTCAGTGTTTGTGTGTGTTGTCGGTGTGTGTGTGTGTGTTGTCGGTGTGTGTGTGTGTGTGTGTTGTCAGTGTGTGTGTCTGTGTGTGTGTGTGTGTGTGTGTTGTCGGTGTGTGTGTGTGTGTGTTGTCGGTGTGTGTGTGTGTGTGTGTTGCCGGTGTGTGTGTGTGTGTTGTCGGTGTGCGTGTGTGTGTTGGCGGTGTGTGTGTGTGTGTTGCCGGTGTGTGTGTGTGTGTGTTGTCGGTGTGTGTGTGTGTGTGTGTGTTGTCGGTGTGTGTGTGTGTGTGTTGTCGGTGTGTGTGTGTGTGTGTGTTGTCGGTGTGTGTGTGTGTGTTGTCGGTGTGTGTGTGTGTAGTCGGTGTGTGTGTGTGTGTGTGTGTGTGTGTGTTGTCGGTGTGTGTGTGTGTGTTGTCGGTGTGTGTGTGTGTGTGTTGTCGGTGTGTGTGTGTGTTGTCGGTGTGTGTGTGTTGTGTGTGTGTGTGTGTGTTGTGTGTGTGTGTGTGTGTTGTCGGTGTGTGTGTGTGTGTTGTCGGTGTGTGTGTGTGTTTTGTCGGTGTGTTTGTGTGTGTGTGTTGTCGTGTGTGTGTGTGTGTGTTGTCGGTGTGTGTGTGTGTTGTGTGTGTGTGTGTTGTCGGTGTGTGTGTGTGTTGTCGGTGTGTGTGTGTGTGTGTTGTCGGTGTGTGTGTGTGTGTGTGTGTGTCAGTGTGTGTGTGTGTGGTGTGTGTGTGTTGTCGGTGTGTGTGTGTGTGTGTGTGTGTTTTTGTCGGTGTGTGTGTGTTTGTGTGTTGCCGGTGTGTGTGTGTGTGTTGTCGGTGTGTGTGTGTGTGTGTTGTCGGTGTGTGTGTGTGTGTGTTGTCGGTGTGTGTGTGTGTGTGTTGTCGGTGTGTGTGTGTGTGTTGTCGGTGTGTGTGTGTGTGTGTTGTCGGTGTGTGTGTGTGTGTGTTGTCGGTGTGTGTGTGTGTGTTGTCAGTGTGTGTGTGTGTGTGTTGTCGGTGTGTGTGTGTGTTGTGTTGTCGGTGTGTGTGTGTGTGTTGTCGTGTGTGTGTGTGTGTTGTCGTGTGTGTGTGTGTGTTGTCGGTGTGTGTGTGTTGTCGGTGTGTATGTCTGTGTGTGTGTGTGTGTGTTGTCGGTGTGTGTGTGTGTGTGTTGTCGTTGTGTGTGTGTGTGTTGTCGGTGTGTGTGTGTGTGTGTTGTCGGTGTGTGTGTGTGTGTTGTGTGTGTGTGTTGTCGGTGTGTGTGTGTGTGTGTTGTCGGTGTGTGTGTGTGTGTGTGTGTGTTGTCGGTGTGTGTGTGTTGTCGGTGTGTGTGTGTGTGTGTTGTCGGTGTGTGTGTGTGTGTGTTGTCGGTGTGTGTGTGTGTGTGTGTGTGTGTTGTCGTGTGTGTGTGTGTGTGTGTTGTCGGTGTGTGTGTGTGTGTGTGTTGTCGGTGTGTGTGTGTGTCTGTGTTGTCGGTGTGGTGTGTGTGTGTGTTGTCGGTGTGTGTGTGTGTGTTGTCGGTGTGTGTGTGTGTTGTCGGTGTGTGTGTGTGTGTGTGTGTTGTCGGTGTGTGTGTGTGTGTGTTGTCGGTGTGTGTGTGTGTGTGTGTGTGTTGTAGGTGTGTGTGTGTGTGTGTTGTCGGTGTGTGTGTGTGTTGTCGGTGTGTGTGTGTGTGTGTGTGTGTGTGTGTGTTGTCGGTGTGTGTGTGTGTGTGTTGTCGGTGTGTGTGTGTGTGTGTGTTGTCGGTGTGTGTGTGTTGTTGTCGGTGTGTGTGTGTGTGTGTTGTCGGTGTGTGTGTGTGTGTTGTCGGTGTGTTTGTGTGTGTGTTTTCGGTGTGGTGTGTGTGTGTGTTGTCGGTGTGTGTGTGTGTGTTGTGTGTGTGTGTGTTGTCGGTGTGTGTGTGTGTGTTGTCGGGTGTGTGTGTGTGTGTTGTCGGTGTGTTGTCGATGTGTGTGTGTGTGTGTGGTCGGTGTGTGTGTGTGTGTGTTGTCGGTGTGTGTGTGTGTTGTCGGTGTGTGTGTGTGTGTGTTGTGTGTGTGTGTGTGTGTGTTGTCGGTGTGTGTGTGTGTGTGTGCTGTCGGTGTGTGTGTGTGTGTGTGTGTTGTCTGTGTGTGTGTGTTGTCGGTGTGTGTGTGTGTGTGTGTGTGTGTGTGTGTCGTGTTTGTGTGTGTTGTCGGTGTGTGTGTGTGTGTGTTGTCGGTGTGTGTGTGTGTGTGTGTTGTCGGTGTGTGTGTCTGTGTGTGTGTGTGTGTGTGTGTTGTCGGTGTGTGTGTGTGTGTGTTGTCGGTGTGTGTGTGTGTGTGTTGTTGTCGGTGTGTGTGTGTGTGTTGTCGGTGTGTGTGTGTGTGTGTTGCGGTGTGTGTGTGTGTGTGTGTGTCGGTGTGTGTGTGTGTGTGTTGTCGGTGTGTGTGTGTGTGTGTGTTGTCGGTGTGTGTGTGTGTGTGTTGTCGGTGTGTGTGTGTGTGTGTGTTGTCGGTGTGTGTGTGTGTGTTGTCGGTGTGTGTGTGTGTTGTCGGTGTGTGTGTGTGTGTGTGTGTGTGTGTGTCGGTGTGTGTGTGTGTGTTGTCGGTGTGTGTGTGTGTGTGTTGTCGGGTGTGTGTGTGTGTGTTGTCGGTGTGTGTGTGTGTGTGTGTTGTCGGTGTGTGTGTGTGTTGTGGTGTGTGTGTGTGTGTGTTGTCGGTGTGTGTGTGTGTGTGTTGTCGGTGTGTGTGTGTGTGTGTGTCGGTGTGTGTGTGTGTGTGTGTTGTCGTTGTGTGTGTGTGTGTGTTGTCGGTGTGTGTGTGTTGTGTGTGTGTGTGTTGTCGGTGTGTGTGTGTGTGTTGTAGGTGTGTTGTGTGTGTGTGTTGTCGGTGTGTGTGTGTGTGTGTTGTCGGTGTGTGTGTGTGTGTTGTGTGTGTGTGTGTTGTCGGTGTGTGTGTGTGTGTGTGTGTTGTCGGTGTGTGTGTGTTTGTGTGTTGTCGGTGTGTGTGTGTGTGTTTGTCGGTGTGTGTGTGTGTGTGTTGTCGGTGTGTGTGTGTGTGTTGTCAGTGTGTGTGTGTGTGTGTTGTCGGTGTGTGTGTGTGTGTGTGTTGTCGGTGTGTGTGTGTGTGTGTTGCTGGTGTGTGTGTGTGTGTGTGTTGTCGGTGTGTGTGTGTGTGTTGTCGGTGTGTGTGTGTGTGTGTTGTCGGTGTGTGTGTGTGTGTGTTGTCGGTGTGTGTGTGTGTGTGTGTTGTCGGTGTGTGTGTGTGTTGTGTGTGTGTGTGTTGTCGGTGTGTGTGTGTGTTGTCGGTGTGTGTGTGTGTTGTGTGTGTGTGTGTGTTGTCGGTGTGTGTGTGTGTGTGTGTGTGTTGTCGGTGTGTTGTCGGTGTGTTTGTGTGTGTGTTGTCGGTGTGTGTGTGTGTTGTCGGTGTGTTGTCGGTGTGTGTGTGTGTGTGTGGTCGGTGTGTGTGTGTGTGTTGTCGGTGTGTGTGTGTGTGTGTGTTGTCGGTGTGTGTGTGTGTTGTCAGTGTGTGTGTGTGTGTGTTGTGTGTGTGTGTGTGTTGTCGGTGTGTGTGTGTGTGTGTGCTGTCGGTGTGTGTGTGTGTGTGTGTTGTCTGTGTGTGTGTGTTGTAGGTGTGTTTGTGTGTGTGTGTTGTCGGTGTGTGTGTGTGTGTGTTGTCGGTGTGTGTGTGTGTGTTGTGTGTGTGTGTGTTGTCGGTGTGTTGTCGGTGTGTGTGTGTGTGTGTGGTCGGTGTGTGTGTGTGTGTTGTCGGTGTGTGTGTGTGTGTGTGTTGTCGGTGTGTGTGTGTGTTGTCGGTGTGTGTGTGTGTTGTCGGTGTGTGTGTGTGTGTGTTGTGTGTGTGTGTGTGTTGTCGGTGTGTGTGTGTGCTGTCGGTGTGTGTGTGTGTGTGTGTTGTCTGTGTGTGTGTGTTGTCGGTGTGTGTGTGTGTGTGTGTGTTGTCGGTGTGTGTGTGTGTGTGTTGTCGGTGTGTGTGTGTGTGTGTTGTCAGTGTGTGTCTGTGTGTTATCGGTGTGTGTGTGTGTGTGTGTGTGTGTTGTTGGTGTGTGTGTGTGTCTGTGTTGTCGGTGTGTGTGTGTGTGTTGTCGGTGTGTGTGTGTGTGTGTTGTCGGTGTGTGTGTGTGTGTGTGTGTTGTCAGTGTGTGTATGTGTGTGTTGTCGGTGTGTGTGTGTGTGTGTGTTGTCGGTGAGTGTGTGTGTGTGTTGTCGGTGTGTGTGTGTGTGTGTTGTCGGTGTGTGTGTGTGTTTGTTGTCGGTGTGTGTGTGTGTGTGTGTGTTGTCGGTGTGTGTGTGTGTGTTGTCGGTGTGTGTGTGTGTGTTGTCGGTGTGTGTGTGTGTGTGTGTTGTCGGTGTGTGTGTGTGTGTGTTGTCAGTGTGTGTGTGTGTGTGTTGTCGGTGTGTGTGTGTGTGTTGTCGGTGTGTGTGTGTGTGTGTTGTCGGTGTGTGTGTGTGTGTGTTGTCGGTGTGTGTGTGTGTGTGTTGTCGGTGTGTGTGTGTGTGTGTTGTCGGTGTGTGTGTGTGTGTGTTGCTGGTGTGTGTGTGTTGTCGGTGTGTGTGTGTGTTGTCGGTGTGTGTGTGTGTGTGTTGTCGGTGTGTGTGTGTGTGTTGTCGGTGTGTGTGTGTGTGTGTTGTCGGTGTGTGTGTGTGTTGTAGGTGTGTTTGTGTGTGTGTGTTGTCGGTGTGTGTGTGTGTGTGTGTTGTCGGTGTGTGTGTGTGTGTTGTGTTTGTGTGTGTTGTCGGTGTGTGTGTGTGTGTGTTGTCGGTGTGTGTGTGTGTGTTGCTGGTGTGTGTGTGTGTGTGTGTGTTGTCGGTGTGTGTGTGTTGTCGGTGTGTGTTTGTGTGTGTTGTCGGTGTGTGTGTGTGTGTTGTCGGTGTGTGTGTGTGTGTGTTGTCGGTGTGTGTGTGTGTGTTGTGTGTGTGTGTGTTGTCGGTGTGTGTGTGTGTGTTGTCGGTGTGTGTGTGTGTGTGTTGTCGGTGTGTTGTCGGTGTGTGTGTGTGTGTGTGTGTGGTCGGTGTGTGTGTGTGTGTTGTCGGTGTGTGTGTGTGTGTGTGTTGTCGGTGTGTGTGTGTGTGTGTGTTGTCGGTGTGTGTGTGTGTTGTCGGTGTGTGTGTGTGTGTTGTGTGTGTGTGTGTGTGTGTTGTCGGTGTGTGTGTGTGTGTGTGTGCTGTCGGTGTGTGTGTGTGTGTGTGTGTGTTGTCGGTGTGTGTGTGTGTGTGTGTGCTGTCGGTGTGTGTGTGTGTGTGTGTGTGTGTGTGTTGTCTGTGTGTGTGTGTTGTCGGTGTGTGTGTGTGTGTGTGTTGTCGGTGTGTGTGTGAATGTGTTGTCGGTGTGTGTGTGTGTTGTGTGTGTGTGTGTTGTCGGTGTGTGTGTGTGTGTGTTGTCGGTGTGTGTGTGTGTGTGTGTGTTGTCGGTGTGTGTGTGTGTGTTTTGTCGGTGTGTGTGTGTGTGTGTTGTCGGTGTGTGTGTGTGTGTTGTCAGTGTGTGTGTGTGTGTGTTGTCGTTGTGTGTGTGTGTGTGTGTGTGTTGTCGGTGTGTGTGTGTGTGTGTTGCTGGTGTGTGTGTGTGTGTGTGTTGTCGGTGTGTGTGTGTGTGTTGTCGGTGTGTGTTTGTGTGTGTTGTCGGTGTGTTTGTGTGTGTGTTGTCGGTGTGTGTGTGTGTGTGTGTTGTCGGTGTGTGTGTGTGTTGTGTGTGTGGGTGTTGTCGGTGTGTGTGTGTGTTGTCGGTGTGTGTGTGTGTTGTGTGTGTGTGTGTGTTGTCGGTGTGTGTGTGTGTGTGTGTTGTCGGTGTGTTGTCGGTGTGTTTGTGTGTGTGTTGTCGGTGTGTGTGTGTGTGTGTTGTCGGTGTGTTGTCGGTGTGTGTGTGTGTGTGGTCGGTGTGTGTGTGTGTGTTGTCGGTGTGTGTGTGTGTGTGTGTTGTCGGTGTGTGTGTGTGTTGTCGGTGTGTGTGTGTGTGTGTTGTGTGTGTGTGTGTGTTGTCGCTGTGTGTGTGTGTGTGTGCTGTCGGTGTGTGTGTGTGTGTGTGTGTGTGTTGTCTGTGTGTGTGTTGTAGGTGTGTTTGTGTGTGTGTGTTGTCGGTGTGTGTGTGTGTGTGTTGTCGGTGTGTGTGTGTGTGTTGTGTGTGTGTGTGTTGTCGGTGTGTGTGTGTGTGTGTTGTCGGTGTGTGTGTGTGTGTGTTGTCGGTGTGTGTGTGTGTGTTTTGTCGGTGTGTGTGTGTGTGTGTTGTCGGTGTGTGTGTGTGTGTTGTCAGTGTGTGTGTGTGTGTGTTGTCGGTGTGTGTGTGTGTGTTGTCGGTGTGTGTGTGTGTGTGTTGCTGGTGTGTGTGTGTGTGTGTGTGTTGTCGGTGTGTGTGTGTGTGTTGTCGGTGTGTGTTTGTGTGTGTTGTCGGTGTGTTTGTGTGTGTGTTGTCGGTGTGTGTGTGTGTTTGTGTTGTCGGTGTGTGTGTGTGTGTTGTGTGTGTGTGTGTTGTCGGTGTGTGTGTGTGTGTTGTCGGTGTGTGTGTGTGTGTGTTGTCGGTGTGTTGTCGGTGTGTGTGTGTGTGTGTGGTCGGTGTGTGTGTGTGTGTTGTCGGTGTGTGTGTGTGTGTTTGTTGTCGGTGTGTGTGTGTGTTGTCGGTGTGTGTGTGTGTTGTCGGTGTGTGTGTGTGTGTGTTGTGTGTGTGTGTGTGTTGTCGGTGTGTGTGTGTGCTGTCGGTGTGTGTGTGTGTGTGTGTTGTCTGTGTGTGTGTGTTGTCGGTGTGTGTGTGTGTGTGTGTGTTGTCGGTGTGTGTGTGTGTGTGTTGTCGGTGTGTGTGTGTGTTGTCAGTGTGTGTCTGTGTGTTATCGGTGTGTGTGTGTGTGTGTGTGTGTGTGTTGTTGGTGTGTGTGTGTGTCTGTGTTGTCGGTGTGTGTGTGTGTGTTGTCGGTGTGTGTGTGTGTGTTGTCTGTGTGTGTGTGTGTGTGTTGTCAGTGTGTGTGTGTGTGTGTTGTCGGTGTGTGTGTGTGTGTGTGTGTGTTGTCAGTGTGTGTATGTGTGTGTTGTCGGTGTGTGTGTGTGTGTGTGTGTGTTGTCGGTGAGTGTGTGTGTGTGTTGTCGGTGTGTGTGTGTGTGTGTGTTGTCGGTGTGTGTGTGTGTGTGTTGTCGGTGTGTGTGTGTGTGTGTGTTGTCGGTGTGTGTGTGTGTGTTGTCGGTGTGTGTGTGTGTGTCGGTGTGTGTGTGTGTGTGTGTGTGTGTGTGTTGTCGGTGGTGTGTGTGTGTGTTGTCGGTGTGTGTGTGTGTGTGTTGTCGGTGTGTGTGTGTGTTGTCGGTGTGTGTGTGTTGTGTGTGTGTGTGTGTGTTGTGTGTGTGTGTGTGTGTTGTCGGTGTGTGTGTGTGTGTTGTCGGTGTGTGTGTGTGTGTTGTCGGTGTGTTTGTGTGTGTGTGTTGTTGTTGTGTGTGTGTGTGTGTTGTCGGTGTGTGTGTGTGTGTTGTGTGTGTGTGTGTTGTCGGTGTGTGTGTGTGTTGTCGGTGTGTGTGTGTGTGTGTTGTCGGTGTGTGTGTGTGTGTGTGTTGTCAGTGTGTGTGTGTGTGTGTGTGTGTTGTCGGTGTGTGTGTGTGTGTGTGTGTGTTGTCGGTGTGTGTGTGTGTGTGTGTTGCCGGTGTGTGTGTGTGTGTTGTCGGTGTGTGTGTGTGTGTGTTGTCGGTGTGTGTGTGTGTGTGTTGTCGGTGTGTGTGTGTGTGTGTTGTCGTGTGTGTGTGTGTGTGTGTGTTGTCGGTGTGTGTGTGTGTGTGTTGTCGGTGTGTGTGTGTGTGTTGTCGGTGTGTGTGTGTGTGTTGTCGGTGTGTGTGTGTGTGTCGGTGTGTGTGTGTGTGTGTGTGTGTGTGTTGTCGGTGTGTGTGTGTGTGTTGTCGGTGTGTGTGTGTGTGTGTTGTCGGTGTGTGTGTGTGTTGTCGGTGTGTGTGTGTTGTGTGTGTGTGTGTGTGTTGTGTGTGTGTGTGTGTGTTGTCGGTGTGTGTGTGTTGTCGGTGTGTGTTTGTGTGTGTTGTCGGTGTGTTTGTGTGTGTGTTGTCGGTGTGTGTGTGTGTGTGTGTTGTCGGTGTGTGTGTGTGTGTGTGTGTGTGTGTGTGTTGTCGGTGTGTGTGTGTGTGTGTTGTCGGTGTGTGTGTGTGTGTGTTGTCGGTGTGTGTGTGTGTGGTCGTGTGTGTGTGTGTGTGTTGTCGGTGTGTGTGTGTGTGTTGTCGGTGTATGTGTGTGTGTGTTGTCGGTGTGTGTGTGTGTTGTCGGTGTGTGTGTGTGTGTTGTGTGTGTGTGTGTGTGTTGTCGGTGTGTGTGTGTGTGTGTTGTCGGTGTGTGTGTGTGTGTTGTCGGTGTGTGTGTGTGTATGTGTGTGTTGTCGGTGTGTGTGTGTGTTGTGTTGTCGGTGTGTGTGTGTGTGTGTTGTCGGTGTGTGTGTGTGTGTTGTCTGGTGTGTGTGTGTGTGTGTTGTCAGTGTGTGTGTGTGTGTGTGTTGTCGGTGTGTGTGTGTGTGTGTGTGTTGTCGGTGTGTGTGTGTGTGTGTTGTCGGTGTGTGTGTGTGTGTGTGTTGTCGGTGTGTGTGTGTGTGTGTTGTCGGTGTGTGTGTGTGTGTTGTCGGTGTGTGTGTGTTGTTGTCGGTGTGTGTGTGTGTGTTGTGGTGTGTGTGTGTGTGTTGTCGGTGTGTGTGTGTGTTGTCGGTGTTTGTGTGTGTGTGTTGTCGGTGTGTGTGTGTGTGTGTGTGTTGTCCGAGTGTGTGTGTGTGTGTGTGTGTTGTCGGTGTGTGTGTGTTGTCGGTGTGTGTGTGTGTGTGTGTTGTCGGTGTGTGTGTGTGTTGTCAGTGTGTGTGTGTGTGTGTGTTGTCGGTGTGTGTGTGTGTGTGTGTTGTCGGTGTGTGTGTGTGTGTTGTCGGTGTGTGTGTGTGTGTTGCTGGTGTTTGTTTGTGTGTGTGTTGTCGGTGTGTGTGTGTGTGTGTTGTCGGTGTGTGTGTGTGTGTGTGTGTGTGTGTTGTCGGTGTGTGTGTGTGTGTGTTGTCGGTGTGTGTGTGTGTGTTGTCGGTGTGTGTGTGTGTGTTGTCGGTGTGTTTGTGTGTGTGTGTTGTCGTGTGTGTGTGTGTGTTGTCGGTGTGTGTGTGTGTGTTGTGTGTGTGTGTGTTGTCAGTGTTTGTGTGTGTTGTCGGTGTGTGTGTGTGTGTTGTCGGTGTGTGTGTGTGTGTGTGTTGTCAGTGTGTGTGTCTGTGTGTGTGTGTGTGTGTGTGTTGTCGGTGTGTGTGTGTG
>NW_027675445.1:37500-55000 GCF_965601325.2 Salmo salar
TGTCGGTGTGTGTGTGTGTGTGTGTTGTCGTGTGTGTGTGTGTGTTGTCGGTGTGTGTGTGTGTTGTCGGTGTGTGTGTGTGTGTGTTGTGTGTGTGTGTGTGTTGTCGGTGTGTGTGTGTGCTGTCGGTGTGTGTGTGTGTGTGTGTTGTCGGTGTGTGTGTGTTGTCGGTGTGTGTGTGTGTGTGTGTGTTGTCGGTGTGTGTGTGTGTGTGTTGTCGGTGTGTGTGTGTGTGTTGTCAGTGTGTGTCTGTGTGTTATCGGTGTGTGTGTGTGTGTGTGTGTGTGTGTTGTTGGTGTGTGTGTGTGTCTGTGTTGTCGGTGTGTGTGTGTGTGTTGTCGGTGTGTGTGTGTGTGTTGTCTGTGTGTGTGTGTGTGTGTTGTCAGTGTGTGTGTGTGTGTGTTGTCGGTGTGTGTGTGTGTGTGTGTGTGTTGTCAGTGTGTGTATGTGTGTGTTGTCGGTGTGTGTGTGTGTGTGTGTGTGTTGTCGGTGTGTGTGTGTGTGTTGTCGGTGTGTGTGTGTGTGTGTTGTCGGTGTGTGTGTGTGTTTGTTGTCGGTGTGTGTGTGTGTGTGTGTGTTGTCGGTGTGTGTGTGTGTGTTGTCGGTGTGTGTGTGTGTGTGTGTTGTCGGTGTGTGTGTGTGTGTGTGTTGTCAGTGTGTGTGTGTGTGTGTTGTCGGTGTGTGTGTGTGTTGTTGTCAGTGTGTGTGTGTGTGTGTTGTCGGTGTGTGTGTGTGTGTGTTGTCGGTGTGTGTGTGTGTGTGTTGTCGGTGTGTGTGTGTGTGTGTTGTCGGTGTGTGTGTGTGTGTGTTGCTGGTGTGTGTGTGTTGTCGGTGTGTGTGTGTGTTGTCGGTGTGTGTGTGTGTGTGTTGTCGGTGTGTGTGTGTGTGTTGTCGGTGTGTGTGTGTGTGTTGTCGGTGTGTGTGTGTGTTGTCGGTGTGTTTGTGTGTGTGTGTTGTCGGTGTGTGTGTGTGTGTGTGTTGTCGGTGTGTGTGTGTGTGTTGTGTTTGTGTGTGTTGTCGGTGTGTGTGTGTGTGTGTTGTCGGTGTGTGTGTGTGTGTGTGTTGTCGGTGTGTGTGTGTGTGTTGTCAGTGTGTGTGTGTGTGTGTTGTCGGTGTGTGTGTGTTGTCAGTGTGTGTGTGTGTGTGTTGTCGGTGTGTGTGTGTGTGTGTGTGTGTGTTGTCGGTGTGTGTGTGTTGTGGTGTGTGTGTGTGTGTGTGTGTTGTCGGTGTGTGTGTGTTGTCGGTGTGTGTTTGTGTGTGTTGTCGGTGTGTGTGTGTGTGTGTTGTCGGTGTGTGTGTGTGTGTTGTCGGTGTGTGTGTGTGTGTTGTGTGTGTGTGTGTTGTCGGTGTGTGTGTGTGTGTTGTCGGTGTGTGTGTGTGTGTGTTGTCGGTGTGTTGTCGGTGTGTGTGTGTGTGTGTGTGGTCGGTGTGTGTGTGTGTGTTGTCGGTGTGTGTGTGTGTGTTGTCGGTGTGTGTGTGTGTTGTCGGTGTGTGTGTGTGTGTTGTGTGTGTGTGTGTGTGTTGTCGGTGTGTGTGTGTGTGTGTGCTGTCGGTGTGTGTGTGTGTGTGTTGTCGGTGTGTGTGTGTGTGTGTGTGTGTCGGTGTGTGTGTGTGTGTGTGTGTGTGTTGTCTGTGTGTGTGTGTTGTCGGTGTGTGTGTGTGTGTGTGTGTGTTGTCGGTGTGTGTGTGTGTGTTGTCGGTGTGTGTGTGTGTGTGTGTTGTCAGTGTGTGTGTGTGTGTGTGTTGTCGGTGTGTGTGTGTGTGTGTGTGTTGTCGGTGTGTGTGTGTGTGTGTGTGTGTTGTCGGTGTGTGTGTGTGTGTGTTGTCGGTGTGTGTGTGTGTGTGTTGTCGGTGTGTGTGTGTGTGTGTTGCTGGTGTGTGTGTGTGTGTGTTGTCGGTGTGTGTGTGTGTGTGTTGTCGGTGTGTGTGTGTGTGTTGTGTGTGTGTGTGTTGTCGGTGTGTGTGTGTGTGTGTTGTCGGTGTGTGTGTGTGTGTGTTGTCGGTGTGTGTGTGTGTGTGTTGTCGGTGTGTGTGTGTGTGTGTGTTGTCGGTGTGTGTGTGTGTGTTGTCAGTGTGTGTGTGTGTGTGTTGTCGGTGTGTGTGTGTGTGTGTGTGTGTTGTCGGTGTGTGTGTGTGTGTGTTGCTGGTGTGTGTGTGTGTGTGTGTTGTCGGTGTGTGTGTGTGTGTTGTGTGTGTGTGTGTTGTCGGTGTGTGTGTGTGTGTTGTCGGTGTGTGTGTGTGTGTGTGGTCGGTGTGTGTGTGTGTGTGTGTGTTGTCGGTGTGTGTGTGTGTGTGTGTTGTCGGTGTGTGTGTGTGTTGTCGGTGTGTGTGTGTGTTGTATGTGTGTGTGTGTGTGTGTTGTGTGTGTGTGTGTGTTGTCGGTGTGTGTGTGTGTGTGTGCTGTCGGTGTGTGTGTGTGTGTGTGTGTGTTGTCTGTGTGTGTGTGTTGTCGGTGTGTGTGTGTGTGTGTGTGTTGTCGGTGTGTGTGTGTGTGTGTTGTCGGTGTGTGTGTGTGTGTGTTGTCAGTGTGTGTCTGTGTGTTATCGGTGTGTGTGTGTGTGTGTGTGTGTGTGTTGTCGGTGTGTGTGTGTGTCTGTGTTGTCGGTGTGTGTGTGTGTGTTGTCGGTGTGTGTGTGTTGTCTGTGTGTGTGTGTGTGTGTTGTCAGTGTGTGTGTGTGTGTTGTCGGTGTGTGTGTGTGTGTGTGTTGTCAGTGTGTGTATGTGTGTGTTGTCGGTGTGTGTGTGTGTGTGTGTTGTCGGTGTGTGTGTGTGTGTGTTGTCGGTGTGTGTGTGTGTGTTGTCGGTGTGTGTGTGTGTGTGTGCTGTCGGTGTGTGTGTGTGTGTGTGTTGTTGGTGTGTGTGTGTGTGTGTGTTGTCGGTGTGTGTGTGTGTGTGTGTTGTCGGTGTGTGTGTGTGTGTGTTGCTGGTGTGTGTGTGTGTGTTGCTGGTGTTTGTTTGTGTGTGTGTTGTCGGTGTGTGTGTGTGTGTGTTGTCGGTGTGTGTGTGTGTGTGTGTGTGTGTTGTCGGTGTGTGTGTGTGTGTGTTGTCGGTGTGTGTGTGTGTGTTGTCGGTGTGTGTGTGTGTGTTGTCGTTGTGTTTGTGTGTGTGTGTTGTCGTTGTATGTGTGTGTGTGTTGTCGGTGTGTGTGTGTGTGTTGTGTGTGTGTGTGTTGTCAGTGTGTGTGTGTGTTGTCGGTGTGTGTGTGTGTGTTGTCGGTGTGTGTGTGTGTGTTGTCAGTGTGTGTGTGTGTGTGTGTTGTCGGTGTGTGTGTGTGTGTGTTGTCGGTGTGTGTGTGTGTTGTCGGTGTGTGTGTGTGTTGTCGGTGTGTGTGTCTGTGTGTGTGTTGTCGGTGTGTGTGTGTGTGTTGTCGGTGTGTGTGTGTGTGTTGTGTGTGTGTGTGTTGTCGGTGTGTGTGTGTGTTGTAGGTGTGTGTGTGTTATCGGTGTGTGTGTGTGTGTGTGTGTGTTGTCGGTGTGTGTGTTTGTCTGTGTTGTCGGTGTGTGTGTGTGTGTGTTGTCGGTGTGTGTGTGTGTGTTGTCTGTGTGTGTGTGTTGTCAGTGTGTGTGTGTGTGTGTGTGTGTTGTCAGTGTGTGTATGTGTGTGTTGTCGGTGTGTGTGTGTGTGTGTGTGTGTTGTCGGTGTGTGTGTTTGTTGTCGGTGTGTGTGTATGTGTTGTCGGTGTGTGTGTGTATGTGTTGTCGGTGTGTGTGTGTGTGTGTGTGTGTGTTGTCGGTGTGTGTGTGTGTGTTGTCGGTGTGTGTGTGTGTGTTGTCGGTGTGTGTGTGTGTGTGTGTGTTGTCGGTGTGTGTGTGTGTGTGTGTGTGTGTTGTCGGTGTGTGTGTGTGTGTGTGTGCTGTCGGTGTGTGTGTGTGTGTGTGTGTGTGTTGTCTGTGTGTGTGTGTTGTCGGTGTGTGTGTGTGTGTGTGTGTGTTGTCGGTGTGTGTGTGAATGTGTTGTCGGTGTGTGTGTGTGTGTGTGTTGTCAGTGTGTGTGTGTGTGTGTGTTGTCGGTGTGTGTGTGTGTGTGTGTGTTGTCGGTGTGTGTGTGTGTGTGTTGTCGGTGTGTGTGTGTGTGTGTTGCTGGTGTGTGTGTGTGTGTGTTGTCGGTGTGTGTGTGTGTGTGTTGTCGGTGTGTGTGTGTGTGTTGTGTGTGTGTGTGTTGTCGGTGTGTGTGTGTGTGTGTTGTCGGTGTGTGTGTGTGTGTGTTGTCGGTGTGTGTGTGTTTTGTCGGTGTGTGTGTGTGTGTGTGTTGTCGGTGTGTGTGTGTGTGTTGTCAGTGTGTGTGTGTGTGTGTTGTCGGTGTGTGTGTGTGTGTGTGTGTGTTGTCGGTGTGTGTGTGTGTGTGTTGCTGGTGTGTGTGTGTGTGTGTGTTGTCGGTGTGTGTGTGTGTGTTGTGTGTGTGTGTGTTGTCGGTGTGTGTGTGTGTGTTGTCGGTGTGTGTGTGTGTGTGTGGTCGGTGTGTGTGTGTGTGTGTGTGTTGTCGGTGTGTGTGTGTGTGTGTGTTGTCGGTGTGTGTGTGTGTTGTCGGTGTGTGTGTGTGTTGTATGTGTGTGTGTGTGTGTGTTGTGTGTGTGTGTGTGTTGTCGGTGTGTGTGTGTGTGTGTGCTGTCGGTGTGTGTGTGTGTGTGTGTTGTCTGTGTGTGTGTGTTGTCGGTGTGTGTGTGTGTGTGTGTGTTGTCGGTGTGTGTGTGTGTGTGTTGTCGGTGTGTGTGTGTGTGTGTTGTCAGTGTGTGTCTGTGTGTTATCGGTGTGTGTGTGTGGTGTGTGTGTGTGTGTTGTCGGTGTGTGTGTGTGTCTGTGTTGTCGGTGTGTGTGTGTGTGTTGTCGGTGTGTGTGTGTTGTCTGTGTGTGTGTGTGTGTGTTGTCAGTGTGTGTGTGTGTGTTGTCGGTGTGTGTGTGTGTGTGTTGTCAGTGTGTGTATGTGTGTGTTGTCGGTGTGTGTGTGTGTGTGTGTTGTCGGTGTGTGTGTGTGTGTGTTGTCGGTGTGTGTGTGTGTGTTGTCGGTGTGTGTGTGTGTGTGTGCTGTCGGTGTGTGTGTGTGTGTGTGTTGTTGGTGTGTGTGTGTGTGTGTGTTGTCGGTGTGTGTGTGTGTGTGTGTTGTCGGTGTGTGTGTGTGTGTGTTGCTGGTGTGTGTGTGTGTGTTGCTGGTGTTTGTTTGTGTGTGTGTTGTCGGTGTGTGTGTGTGTGTGTTGTCGGTGTGTGTGTTGTGTGTGTGTGTGTGTTGTCGGTGTGTGTGTGTGTGTGTTGTCGGTGTGTGTGTGTGTGTTGTCGGTGTGTGTGTGTGTGTTGTCGTTGTGTTTGTGTGTGTGTGTTGTCGTTGTATGTGTGTGTGTGTTGTCGGTGTGTGTGTGTGTGTTGTGTGTGTGTGTGTTGTCAGTGTGTGTGTGTGTTGTCGGTGTGTGTGTGTGTGTTGTCGGTGTGTGTGTGTGTGTTGTCAGTGTGTGTGTGTGTGTGTGTGTTGTCGGTGTGTGTGTGTGTGTTGTCGGTGTGTGTGTGTGTTGTCGGTGTGTGTGTGTGTTGTCGGTGTGTGTGTCTGTGTGTGTGTTGTCGGTGTGTGTGTGTGTGTTGTCGGTGTGTGTGTGTGTGTTGTGTGTGTGTGTGTTGTCGGTGTGTGTGTGTGTTGTAGGTGTGTGTGTGTTATCGGTGTGTGTGTGTGTGTGTGTGTGTTGTCGGTGTGTGTGTTTGTCTGTGTTGTCGGTGTGTGTGTGTGTGTGTTGTCGGTGTGTGTGTGTGTTGTCTGTGTGTGTGTGTTGTCAGTGTGTGTGTGTGTGTGTGTGTTGTCAGTGTGTGTATGTGTGTGTTGTCGGTGTGTGTGTGTGTGTGTGTGTGTTGTCGGTGTGTGTGTTTGTTGTCGGTGAGTGTGTATGTGTTGTCGGTGTGTGTGTGTATGTGTTGTCGGTGTGTGTGTGTGTGTGTGTGTGTTGTCGGTGTGTGTGTGTGTGTTGTCGGTGTGTGTGTGTGTGTTGTCGGTGTGTGTGTGTGTGTGTGTGTTGTCGGTGTGTGTATGTGTTGTCAGTGTGTGTGTGTGTGTGTTGTCGGTGTGTGTGTGTTTATGTGTTGTCGGTGTGTGTGTGTGTGTTGTCGGGTGTGTGTGTGTGTGTGTTGTCGGTGTGTGTGAGTGTTGTCGGTGTGTGTGTGTTGTCGGTGTGTGTGTGTGTGTGTTGTGTGTGTTATCGGTGTGTGCGTGTGTGTTGTCGGTGTGTGTGTGTGTGTTGTCGGTGTGTGTGTGTGTGTGTTGTCGGTGTGTGTGTGTGTGTGTGTTGTCGGTGTGTGTGTGTGTGTTGTCGGTGTGTGTGTGTGTGTGTGTGTTGTCGGTGTGTGTGTGTGTGTGTTGTCAGTGTGTGTGTGTGTGTGTTGTCGGTGTGTGTGTGTTTATGTGTTGTCGGTGTGTGTGTGTGTGTGTTGTCGGTGTGTGTGTGTGTGTTGTCGGTGTGTGTGTGTGTTGTCGGTGTGTGTGTGTTGTCGGTGTGTGTGTGTGTGTGTGTGTGTGTTGTCGGTGTGTGTGTGTGTGTGTTGTCGGTGTGTGTGTTGTCGGTGTGTGTGTGTGTGTGTTGTCGGTGTGTGTGTGTGTGTTGTGTGTGTGTGTGTTGTCGGTGTGTGTGTGTGTGTGTTGTCGGTGTGTGTGTGTGTGTTGTCGGTGTGTGTGTTTGTTGTCGGTGTGTGTGTGTGTGTTGTCGGTGTGTGTGTGTGTGTTGTCGGTGTATGTGAGTGTTGTCGGTGTGTGTGTTGTCGGTGTCTGTGTGTGTGTGTGTGTGTGTGTGTGTGTGTGTGTGTGTGTGTGTGTTGTCGGTGTGTGCGTGTGTGTTGTCGGTGTGTGTGTGTGTGTTGTCGGTGTGTGTGTGTGTTGTCGGTGTGTGTGTGTTGTGTGTGTGTGTGTGTGTTGTCGGTGTGTGTGTGTGTGTTGTCGGTGTGTGTGTGTGTGTTGTCGGTGTGTGTGTGTGTGTTGTCGGTGTGTTTGTGTGTGTGTGTTGTCGTTGTGTGTGTGTGTGTGTTGTCGGTGTGTGTGTGTGTGTTGTGTGTGTGTGTGTTGTCGGTGTGTGTGTGTGTGTGTGTTGTCGGTGTGTGTGTGTGTGTGTGTTGTCAGTGTGTGTGTGTGTGTGTGTGTGTGTTGTCGGTGTGTGTGTGTGTGTGTGTGTGTGTGTGTTGTCGGTGTGTGTGTGTTGCCGCTGTGTGTGTGTGTGTTGTCGGTGTGTGTGTGTTGTCGGTGTGTGTGTGTGTGTTGTCGGTGTGTGTGTGTGTGTTGTCGGTGTGTGTGTGTGTGTGTGTTGTCGGTGTGTGTGTGTGTGTTGTCAGTGTGTGTGTGTGTGTGTTGTCGGTGTGTGTGTGTGTAGTCTGGGTGTGTGTGTGTGTGTGTGTGTGTGTGTGTGTGTGTTGTCGGTGTGTGTGTGTTGTTGGTGTGTGTGTGTGTGTGTGTGTGTTGTCGGTGTGTGTGTGTGTTGTCGGTGTGTGTGTGTTGTGTGTGTGTGTGTTGTCGGTGTGTGTGTGTGTTGTCGGTGTGTGTGTGTGTGTGTTGTCGGTGTGTGTGTGTGTGTTGTGTGTGTGTGTGTTGTCGGTGTGTGTGTGTTGTCGGTGTGTGTGTGTGTGTGTGTGTTGTCGGTGTGTGTGTGTTGTCGGTGTGTGTGTGTGTGTTGTCGGTGTGTGTGTGTGTGTGTGTTGTCGGTGTGTGTGTGTGTGTCTTGTCAGTGTGTGTGTGTGTGTGTTGTCGGTGTGTGTGTGTGTGTGTGTGTGTGTGTGTGTTGTCGTTGTGTGTGTGTTGTCGGTGTGTGTGTGTGTGTTGTCGGTGTGTGTGTGTGTGTGTTGTTGGTGTGTGTGTGTTGCTGGTGTGTGTGTGTGTGTTGTCGGTGTGTGTGTGTGTGTTGTCGGTGTGTGTGTGAGTGTGTGTGTGTTGTCGGTGTGTGTGTGTGTGTTGTCGGTGTGTGTGTGTTGTCGGTGTGTGTGTGTGTGTGTGTGTGTTGTCGGTGTGTTTGTGTGTGTGTGTTGTCGGTGTGTGTGTGTGTGTGTTGTCGGTGTGTGTGTGTGTGTGTTGTGTGTGTGTGTGTGTGTGTTGTCGGTGTGTGTGTGTGTTGTCGGTGTGTGTGTGTGTGTGTTGTCGGTGTGTGTGTGTGTGTTGTCGGTGTGTGTGTGTGTGTGTTGTCGGTGTGTGTGTGTGTGTGTTGTCAGTGTGTGTGTGTGTGTTGTCGGTGTGTGTGTGTGTTGTCGGTGTGTGTGTGTGTCTGTGTTGTCGGTGTGTGTGTGTGTGTTGTCGGTGTGTGTGTGTGTGTTGTTGGTGTGTGTGTGTGTGTGTTGCTGGTGTGTGTGTGTGTGTGTGTGTGTGTGTTGTCGGTGTGTGTGTGTGTTGTCGGTGTGTGTTTGTGTGTGTTGTCGGTGTGTTTGTGTGTGTGTTGTCGGTGTGTGTGTGTGTGCGTGTTTGTTGTCGGTGTGTGTGTGTGTGTTGTGTGTGTGTGTGTTGTCGGTGTGTGTGTGTGTGTGTTGTAGGTGTGTGTGTGTGTGTGTTGTCGGTGTGTGTGTGTGTGGTCGTTGTGTGTGTGTGTGTTGTCGGTGTGTGAGTGTGTGTTGTCGGTGTATGTGTGTGTGTGTTGTCGGTGTGTGTGTGTGTTGTCGGTGTGTGTGTGTGTGTTGTGTGTGTGTGTGTGTGTTGTCGGTGTGTGTGTGTTGTCGGTGTGTGTGTGTGTGTGTTGTCAGTGTGTGTCTGTGTGTTATCGGTGTGTGTGTGTGTATGTGTGTGTTGTCGGTGTGTGTGTGTGTCTGTGTTGTCGGTTTGTGTGTGTGTGTGTTGTCGGTGTGTGTGTGTGTGTTGTCTGTGTGTGTGTGTGTGTGTTGTCAGTGTGTGTGTGTGTGTGTTGTCGGTGTGTGTGTGTGTGTGTGTTGTCGGTGTGTGTGTGTGTGTTGTCGGTGTGTGTGTGTGTGTGTGTTGTCGGTGTGTGTGTGTGTTGCTGGTGTTGTTTGTGTGTGTGTTGTCGGTGTGTGTGTGTGTGTGTTGTCGGTGTGTGTGTGTGTGTGTGTGTGTGTGTGTTGTCGGTGTGTGTGTGTGTGTGTGTTGTCGGTGTGTGTGTGTGTGTTGTCGGTGTGTGTGTGTGTGTTGCTGGTGTGTGTGTGTGTGTGTGTGTTGTCGGTGTGTGTGTGTTGTCGGTGTGTGTTTGTGTGTGTTGTCGGTGTGTTTGTGTGTGTGTTGTCGGTGTGTGTGTGTGTGTTGTCGGTGTGTGTGTGGTGTGTTGTGTGTGTGTGTGTTGTCGGTGTGTGTGTGTGTGTTGTCGGTGTGTGTGTGTGTGTGTTGTCGGTGTGTTGTCGGTGTGTGTGTGTGTGTGTGTTGTCGGTGTGTGTGTGTGTGTGTTGTCGGTGTGTGTGTGTGTGTGTGTTGTCGGTGTTTGTGTGTGTGTGTGTTGTCGGTGTGTGTGTGTGTGTTGTCGGTGTGTGTGTGTGTGTTGTGTGTGTGTGTGTGTGTTGTCGGTGTGTGTGTGTGTGTGTGCTGTCGGTGTGTGTGTGTGTGTGTGTGTGTGTGTTGTCGGTGTGTGTGTGTGTGTGTGTGCTGTCGGTGTGTGTGTGTGTGTGTGTGTGTGTTGTCTGTGTGTGTGTGTTGTCGGTGTGTGTGTGTGTGTGTGTGTGTTGTCGGTGTGTGTGTGTGTGTGTTGTCGGTGTGTGTGTGTGTGTGTTGTCGGTGTGTGTGTGTGTGTGTTGCTGTGTGTGTGTGTGTGTGTTGTCGGTGTGTGTGTGTGTGTGTTGTCGGTGTGTGTGTGTGTGTTGTGTGTGTGTGTGTTGTCGGTGTGTGTGTGTGTGTTATCGGTGTGTGTGTGTGTGTGTTGTCGGTGTGTGTGTGTGTGTTTTGTCGGTGTGTGTGTGTGTGTGTGTTGTCGGTGTGTGTGTGTGTGTTGTCAGTGTGTGTGTGTGTGTGTTGTCGGTGTGTGTGTGTGTGTGTGTGTGTTGTCGGTGTGTGTGTGTGTGTTACTGGTGTGTGTGTGTGTGTGTGTTGTCGGTGTGTGTGTGTGTGTTGTGTGTGTGTGTGTTGTCGGTGTGTGTGTGTGTGTTGTCGGTGTGTGTGTGTGTGTGTTGTCGGTGTGTTGTCGGTGTGTGTGTGTGTGTGTGGTCGGTGTGTGTGTGTGTGTGTGTTGTCGGTGTGTGTGTGTGTGTGTGTTGTCGGTGTGTGTGTGTGTTGTCGGTGTGTGTGTGTGTTGTCGGTGTGTGTGTGTGTGTGTTGTGTGTGTGTGTGTGTTGTCGGTGTGTGTGTGTGTGCTGTCGGTGTGTGTGTGTGTGTGTTGTCTGTGTGTGTGTGTTGTCGGTGTGTGTGTGTGTGTGTTGTCGTTGTGTGTGTGTGTGTGTTGTCGGTGTGTGTGTGTGTGTGTTGTCAGTGTGTGTCTGTGTGTTATCGGTGTGTGTGTGTGTGTGTTGTCGGTGTGTGTGTGTGTCTGTGTTGTCGGTGTGTGTGTGTGTGTTGTCGGTGTGTGTGTGTTGTCTGTGTGTGTGTGTGTGTGTTGTCAGTGTGTGTGTGTGTGTTGTCGGTGTGTGTGTGTGTGTGTTGTCAGTGTGTGTATGTGTGTGTTGTCGGTGTGTGTGTGTGTTGTCAGTGTGTGTATGTGTGTGTTGTCGGTGTGTGTGTGTGTGTGTGTTGTCGGTGTGTGTGTGTGTGTGTTGTCGTTGTGTGTGTGTGTGTTGTCGGTGTGTGTGTGTGTGTGTGCTGTCGGTGTGTGTGTGTGTGTGTGTTGTTGGTGTATGTGTGTGTGTTGTCGGTGTGTGTGTGTGTGTGTGTTGTCGGTGTGTGTGTGTGTTGCTGGTGTGTGTGTGTGTGTTGCTGGTGTTTGTTTGTGTGTGTGTTGTCGGTGTGTGTGTGTGTGTGTTGTCGGTGTGTGTGTGTGTGTGTGTGTGTGTGTGTTGTCGGTGTGTGTGTGTGTGTGTTGTCGGTGTGTGTGTGTGTGTTGTCGGTGTGTGTGTGTGTGTTGTCGTTGTGTTTGTGTGTGTGTGTTGTCGTTGTATGTGTGTGTGTGTTGTCGGTGTGTGTGTGTGTGTTGTGTGTGTGTGTGTTGTCAGTGTGTGTGTGTGTTGTCGGTGTGTGTGTGTGTGTGTGCTGTCGTGTGTGTGTGTGTGTGTGTGTGTGTGTGTTGTCTGTGTGTGTGTGTTGTCGGTGTGTGTGTGTGTGTGTGTGTGTTGTCGGTGTGTGTGTGTGTGTGTTGTCGGTGTGTGTGTGTGTGTGTTGTCGGTGTGTGTGTGTGTGTGTTGCTGGTGTGTGTGTGTGTGTGTTGTCGGTGTGTGTGTGTGTGTGTTGTCGGTGTGTGTGTGTGTGTTGTGTGTGTGTGTGTTGTCGGTGTGTGTGTGTGTGTTGTCGGTGTGTGTGTGTGTGTGTTGTCGGTGTGTGTGTGTGTGTTTTGTCGGTGTGTGTGTGTGTGTGTGTTGTCGGTGTGTGTGTGTGTGTTGTCAGTGTGTGTGTGTGTGTGTTGTCGGTGTGTGTGTGTGTGTGTGTGTGTGTGTTGTCGGTGTGTGTGTGTGTGTGTGTTACTGGTGTGTGTGTGTGTGTGTGTGGTGTCGGTGTGTGTGTGTGTGTTGTGTGTGTGTGTGTTGTCGGTGTGTGTGTGTGTGTTGTTGGTGTGTGTGTGTGTGTGTTGTCGGTGTGTTGTCGGTGTGTGTGTGTGTGTGTGGTCGGTGTGTGTGTGTGTGTGTGTTGTCGGTGTGTGTGTGTGTGTGTGGTCGGTGTGTGTGTGTGTGTGTGTTGTCGGTGTGTGTGTGTGTGTGTGTTGTCGGTGTGTGTGTGTGTTGTCGGTGTGTGTGTGTGTTGTCGGTGTGTGTGTGTGTGTGTTGTGTGTGTGTGTGTGTTGTCGGTGTGTGTGTGTGTGTGTGCTGTCGGTGTGTGTGTGTGTGTGTTGTCTGTGTGTGTGTGTTGTCGGTGTGTGTGTGTGTGTGTTGTCGGTGTGTGTGTGTGTGTGTTGTCGGTGTGTGTGTGTGTGTGTTGTCAGTGTGTGTCTGTGTGTTATCGGTGTGTGTGTGTGTGTGTTGTCGGTGTGTGTGTGTGTCTGTGTTGTCGGTGTGTGTGTGTGTGTTGTCGGTGTGTGTGTGTTGTCTGTGTGTGTGTGTGTGTGTTGTCAGTGTGTGTGTGTGTGTTGTCGGTGTGTGTGTGTGTGTGTTGTCAGTGTGTGTATGTGTGTGTTGTCGGTGTGTGTGTGTGTTGTCAGTGTGTGTATGTGTGTGTTGTCGGTGTGTGTGTGTGTGTGTGTTGTCGGTGTGTGTGTGTGTGTGTTGTCGTTGTGTGTGTGTGTGTTGTCGGTGTGTGTGTGTGTGTGTGCTGTCGGTGTGTGTGTGTGTGTGTGTGTTGTTGGTGTATGTGTGTGTGTTGTCGGTGTGTGTGTGTGTGTGTGTTGTCGGTGTGTGTGTGTGTTGCTGGTGTGTGTGTGTGTGTTGCTGGTGTTTGTTTGTGTGTGTGTTGTCGGTGTGTGTGTGTGTGTGTTGTCGGTGTGTGTGTGTGTGTGTGTGTGTGTGTGTTGTCGGTGTGTGTGTGTGTGTGTTGTCGGTGTGTGTGTGTGTGTTGTCGGTGTGTGTGTGTGTGTTGTCGTTGTGTTTGTGTGTGTGTGTTGTCGTTGTGTGTGTGTGTGTGTTGTCGGTGTGTGTGTGTGTGTTGTGTGTGTGTGTGTTGTCAGTGTGTGTGTGTGTTGTCGGTGTGTGTGTGTGTGTGTGCTGTCGGTGTGTGTGTGTGTGTGTGTGTGTGTGTTGTCTGTGTGTGTGTGTTGTCGGTGTGTGTGTGTGTGTGTGTGTGTTGTCGGTGTGTGTGTGTGTGTGTTGTCGGTGTGTGTGTGTGTGTGTTGTCGGTGTGTGTGTGTGTGTTGTCAGTGTGTGTGTGTGTGTGTTGTCGGTGTGTGTGTGTGTGTGTGTGTGTTGTCGGTGTGTGTGTGTGTGTGTTACTGGTGTGTGTGTGTGTGTGTGTGTTGTCGGTGTGTGTGTGTGTGTTGTGTGTGTGTGTGTTGTCGGTGTGTGTGTGTGTGTTGTCGGTGTGTGTGTGTGTGTGTTGTCGGTGTGTTGTCGGTGTGTGTGTGTGTGTGGTCGGTGTGTGTGTGTGTGTGTGTTGTCGGTGTGTGTGTGTGTTTTTGTTGTCGGTGTGTGTGTGTGTTGTCGGTGTGTGTGTGTGTGTGTGTTGTCGGTGTGTGTGTGTGTTGCTGGTGTGTGTGTGTGTGTTGCTGGTGTTTGTTTGTGTGTGTGTTGTCGGTGTGTGTGTGTGTGTGTTGTCGGTGTGTGTGTGTGTGTGTGTGTGTGTGTGTTGTCGGTGTGTGTGTGTGTGTGTTGTCGGTGTGTGTGTGTGTGTTGTCGGTGTGTGTGTGTGTGTTGTCGTTGTGTTTGTGTGTGTGTGTTGTCGTTGTATGTGTGTGTGTGTTGTCGGTGTGTGTGTGTGTGTTGTGTGTGTGTGTGTTGTCAGTGTGTGTGTGTGTTGTCGGTGTGTGTGTGTGTGTTGTCGGTGTGTGTGTGTGTGTTGTCAGTGTGTGTGTGTGTGTGTGTGTTGTCGGTGTGTGTGTGTGTGTGTTGTCGGTGTGTGTGTGTGTGTTGTCGGTGTGTGTGTGTGTTGTCGGTGTGTGTGTGTGTGTGTGTGTGTTGTCGGTGTGTGTGTGTGTGTTGTCGGTGTGTGTGTGTGTGTTGTGTGTGTGTGTGTTGTCGGTGTGTGTGTGTGTTGTAGGTGTGTGTGTGTTATCGGTGTGTGTGTGTGTGTGTGTGTGTTGTCGGTGTGTGTGTTTGTCTGTGTTGTCGGTGTGTGTGTGTGTGTGTTGTCGGTGTGTGTGTGTGTGTTGTCTGTGTGTGTGTGTTGTCAGTGTGTGTGTGTGTGTGTGTGTGTTGTCAGTGTGTGTATGTGTGTGATGTCGGTGTGTGTGTGTGTGTGTGTGTGTTGTCGGTGTGTGTGTTTGTTGTCGGTGTGTGTGTATGTGTTGTCGGTGTGTGTGTGTATGTGTTGTCGGTGTGTGTGTGTGTGTGTGTGTGTGTTGTCGGTGTGTGTGTGTGTGTTGTCGGTGTGTGTGTGTGTGTTGTCGGTGTGTGTGTGTGTGTGTGTGTTGTCGGTGTGTGTGTGTGTTGTCAGTGTGTGTGTGTGTGTGTTGTCGGTGTGTGTGTGTTTATGTGTTGTCGGTGTGTGTGTGTGTGTTGTCGGTGTGTGTGTGTGTGTTGTCGGTGTGTGTGAGTGTTGTCGGTGTGTGTGTGTTGTCGGTGTGTGTGTGTGTGTGTTTGTGTGTTGTCGGTGTGTGCGTGTGTGTTGTCGGTGTGTGTGTGTGTGTTGTCGGTGTGTGTGTGTGTGTGTTGTCGGTGTGGTGTGTGTGTGTGTTTGTGTTGTCGGTGTGTGTGTGTGTGTTGTCGGTGTGTGTGTGTGTGTGTGTGTGTTGTCGGTGTGTGTGTGTGTGTGTTGTCAGTGTGTGTGTGTGTGTGTTGTCGGTGTGTGTGTGTTTATGTGTTGTCGGTTTGTGTGTGTGTGTGTTGTCGGTGTGTGTGTGTGTGTGTGTTGTCGGTGTGTGTGTTGTCGGTGTGTGTGTGTTGTCGTGTGTGTGTGTGTGTGTGTGTGTGTGTTGTCGGTGTGTGTGTGTGTGTGTTGTCGGTGTGTGTGTTGTCGGTGTGTGTGTGTGTGTGTTGTCGGTGTGTGTGTGTGTGTTGTGTGTGTGTGTGTTGTCGGTGTGTGTGTGTGTTGTCGGTGTGTGTGTGTGTGTGTGTTGTCGGTGTGTGTGTGTGTTGTCGGTGTGTGTGTGTGTGTTGTCGGTGTGTGTGTGTGTGTTGTCGGTGTATGTGAGTGTTGTCGGTGTGTGTGTTGTCGGTGTGTGTGTGTGTGTGTGTGTGTGTGTGTGTGTGTTGTCGGTGTGTGTGTGTGTGTTGTCGGTGTGTGTGTGTGTTGTCGGTGTGTGTGTGTTGTGTGTGTGTGTGTGTGTTGTCGGTGTGTGTGTGTGTGTTGTCGGTGTGTGTGTGTGTTGTCGGTGTGTGTGTGTTGTGTGTGTGTGTGTGTGTTGTCGGTGTGTGTGTGTGTGTTGTCGGTGTGTGTGTGTGTGTTGTCGTGTGTGTGTGTGTGTGTTGTCGGGTGTGGTGTGTGTTGTCGTGTGTGTGTGTGTGTGTGTTGTCAGTGTGTGTGTGTGTGTTGTCGGTGTGTGTGTGTGTGTGTTGTCGTGTGTGTTGTGTGTGTTGTCGGTGTGTGTGTGTGTGTGTGTTGTCGGTGTGTGTTGTGTGTGTTGTCGGTGTGTGTGTGTGTGTGTTGTCGGTGTGTGTGTGTGTGTGTCGGTGTGTGTGTGTGTGTGTGTTGTGGTGTGTGTGTGTGTGTTGTCGGTGTGTGTGTGTGTGTGTGTTGTCGGTGTGTGTGTGTGTGTGTCGTGGTGTGTGTGTGTGTGTTGTGGTGTGTGTTTGTGTGTGTGTTGTCGGTGTGTGTGTGTGTGTGTTGTCGGTGTGTGTGTGTGTGTTGTCGGTGTGTGTGTGTGTGTCGGTGTGTGTGTGTGTGTGTTGTCGGTGTGTGTGTGTGTGTTGTCGGTGTGTGTGTGTGTGTTGTCGTGTGTTGTGTGTGTGTGTTGTCGTTGTCTGTGTGTGTGTGTTGTCGGTGTGTGTGTGTGTGTGTGTGTGTGTGTGTTGTCGGTGTGTGTGTGTGTTGTCGGTGTGTGTGTGTGTGTTGTCGGTGTGTGTGTGTGTGTTGTCAGTGTGTGTGTGTGTGTGTGTGTTGTCGGTGTGTGTGTGTGTGTGTTGTCGGTGTGTGTGTGTGTTGTCGGTGTGTGTGTGTGTTGTCGGTGTGTGTGTGTGTGTGTGTTGTCGGTGTGTGTGTGTGTGTTGTCGGTGTGTGTGTGTGTGTTGTGTGTGTGTGTGTTGTCGGTGTGTGTGTGTGTTGTAGGTGTGTGTGTGTTTCGGTGTGGTGTGTGTGTGTGTGTGTTGTCGGTGTGTGTGTTGTCTGTGTTGTCGGTGTGTGTGTGTGTGTGTTGTCGGTGTGTGTGTGTGTGTTGTCTGTGTGTGTGTGTTGTCTGTGTGTGTGTGTGTGTGTGTGTGTTGTCAGTGTGTGTGTGTGTGTGTTGTCGGTGTGTGTGTGTGTGTGTGTGTGTTGTCGGTGTGTGTGTTTGTTGTCGGTGTGTGTGTGTGTGTTTGTCGGTGTGTGTGTGTGTGTGTTGTCGGTGTGTGTGTGTGTGTGTGTGTGTTGTCGGTGTGTGTGTGTGTGTTGTCGGTGTGTGTGTGTGTGTGTTGTCGGTGTGTGTGTGTGTGTGTGTTGTCGGTGTGTGTGTGTGTTGTCAGTGTGTGTGTGTGTGTGTTGTCGGTGTGTGTGTGTTTATGTGTTGTCGGTGTGTGTGTGTGTGTTGTCGGTGTGTGTGTGTGTGTTGTCGGTGTGTGTGAGTGTTGTCGGTGTGTGTGTGTTGTCGGTGTGTGTGTGTGTGTTGTCGGTGTGTGTGTGTGTGTTGTCGGTGTGTGTGGTGTTGTCGGTGTGTGTGTGTTGTCGGTGTGTGTGTGTGTGTTTGTGTGTTGTCGGTGTGTGTGTGTGTGTTGTCGGTGTGTGTGTGTGTGTTGTCGGTGTGTGTGTGTGTGTGTGTGTCGGTGTGTGTGTGTGTGTGTGTGTGTTGTCGGTGTGTGTGTGTGTGTTGTCGTGTGTGTGTGTGTGTGTGTGTGTGTTGTCGGTGTGTGTGTGTGTGTGTTGTCGGTGTGTGTGTGTGTGTGTGTGTGTGTGTGTGTGTGTGTTGTCGGTGTGTGTTTGTGTGTGTTGTCGGTGTGTGTGTGTGTGTGTGTTGTCGGTGTGTGTGTGTGTGTGTGTGTGTGTGTGTTGTCGTGTGTGTGTGTGTGTGTGTGTGTGTGTGTCGGTGGTGTGTGTGTGTGTGTTGTCGGTGTGTGTGTGTGTGTGTGTTGTCGGTGTGTTGTCGGTGTGTGTGTGTGTGTGTGTCGGTGTGTGTGTGTTGTCGGTGTGTGTGTGTGTGTGTTGTCGGTGTGTGTGTGTGTGTGTGTTGTCGGTGTGTGTGTGTGTTGTCGGTGTGTGTGTGTGTTGTGTGTGTGTGTGTGTGTTGTCGGTGTGTGTGTTGTGTGTGTGCTGTCGGTGTGTGTGTGTGTGTGTGTGTGTCTGTGTGTGTGTGTTGTCGTGTGTGTGTGTGTGTGTGTGTTGTCGGTGTGTGTGTGTGTGTTGTCGGTGTGTGTGTGTGTGTGTGTGTGTGTGTCGTGTGTGTGTGTGTGTGTTGTCGGTGTGTGTGTGTGTGTGTGTGCCGGTGTGTGTGTGTGTGTTGTCGGTGTGTGTGTGTGTTGTCGGTGTGTGTGTGTGTGTGTTGTCGGTGTGTGTGTGTGTGTGTTGTCGGTGTGTGTGTGTGTGTGTTGTCGGTGTTTGTGTGTGTGTGTGTTGTCGGTGTGTGTGTGTGTGTGTTGTCGGTGTGTGTGTGTGTGTGTGTGTTGTCGTGTGTGTGTGTGTGTGTTGTCAGTGTGTGTGTGTGTGTGTGTGTGTTGTCGGTGTGTGTGTGTGTGTGCCGGTGTGTGTGTGTGTGTTGTCGGTGTGTGTGTGTGTGTGTTGTCGGTGTGTGTGTGTGTGTGTTGTCGGTGTGTGTGTGTGTGTGTTGTCGGTG